>NC_133769.1:321134838-321141373 GCF_003597395.2 Chelonoidis abingdonii
TTTCCCTCCTTTATTAAAAGGATTTTGCTACACTCAGACTCTGTGCTTGCGAGAGGGGAAGTATTGCCTCCCAGAGGCGCCCAGAGGGGTGGTATGTAAGAGTCCAAGGTCACTGGGTGGGGGCTCGAGCCGGTTTTGCATTGTGTTATTGAAACGGAACCCCTGGATACTGAACCCAGCCCTTGTTGCTGCCAACTCAGAGTCAGAGGGACAGAAGGGTTACAGTAGTAAGATCAAAAGTTAAATATTACAAATGAAGAATGTGGACTGCAGGCATCCCATGAATCTGGACAGTTACTATCCCGTAAAGTCTTTTTTAACCATCATTCAGACTAGGCATCTTCCCATTTATGTTTTGGGGGATGGATTAAGGTAATAAGAGAGTGCTGCTGAGGTCAAAGATTGGATAAGAGGAGCACAACAATATATCAAATCAGAATTTTTTTTTTCGCTCAGTGTAATTGTATCTGTTTCTTGCCAACTCAATCAATATAAGTGGGCTGCACTTCTCAAGTTGTGTTTTAGTTCACTGCTTGTCTTTTTCAATTAATTGGATGCCTAGTCCCACAAGAATGTTGAAGGATGAACCCACACCTAAGCACTGCCAAGAAAATGGTTTCCAGTAATTCTGTGCACAGCCAAAAGATAAACTAGCATCCCTGCTACCACATTTCCTACATCTAGGCTGGAGGCCTTTACTGGTTATGAAGAAGATGGATGGGCTTGCAATTAAGGTTCTGGACTAATACTCAGAAGATCTGGATTTCCCAGCTCTGCCACAGACTTCCTGGGTGACCTTGGGCAAGTTACTGAATCTATCTGTGCCCAAGCTCCCCATCTGTAAAATGTGGATAATAACATTTCCCTGCCTCACAGCAAGAGGTGGGGAGGGGGGACCTGTAAGGCTAAATTCATATTACAATAACAAAGTTCATAGAAGTATCTTGGAGAGAGAGAGATTGCTGTAGGAAATATGGTGAACAATATGTTTATAAACAATGAAATACTGAGTCTGTCTGTAATTAAGATACTGTGCACCAACTGCAGTGCGTTGTTCCATCTGTGCTGTGGTGTTTCATAGCCCCATTCCTTTCCCCATGCAGCACTAGAGCACATAAAATTATTCCTTGTGTGGAGGAAATCTTATGACTCTAAAATAAAATGATCCATTGGCAGCATTTTTGCACATAGCCTTACTCACCAATTCAATCCTTTCTTTTGATAATAGAGTGAACAGATAGTGTCTGTGATGTGAATTCACAAAGAACTGCTTATCTGGTATATATGAGTAGCTGCAGACTTGGAAAAGGTTCATTTGACCATTAACAAAACAATCTATAAACTCTGCAATCTCCTCCAATTCCAGCTCCACCAGTATAATTGTTTATCATGCTACAATTCTAGAAAATTAACAAAGTTAGGCTCATCTCAATTGATTGGACTCTTACAGTTGGTATGCGTACTTCCACCTTTTCATGTCATGTATGTATAAGTATCTTCTTTCTGTGTGTTCCATTCTATGCATCCGAAGAAGTGGGCTGTAGCCCATGATAGCTTATGCTGAAATAAATTTGTTAGTCTCTAAGGTGCCACAAGTACTCCTGTTCTTTTTGCGGATACAGACTAACACGGCTGCTACTTTGAAACTTAAGATACATTATTACTCCAGTTGGGATTTGATGAATTTCTGCACTCTTGCCTAGGTATTTCAGATGTGACTGGATGTGCTACTCATTGGGGTGAAATTAAATCTCTTGGTATATGTCTAGTAGAATGTCAGCTAAGCTACTAGGCCTCCAACGTCTTCTCATCTGTAACCTCCCTAAAGTACTTCCTCCACCATGACCACAAATAAAATAAATTAAAAATTACGTGAAGGTACGTATAAGTGGTTCCAATCACTGCCATAGCACCCCTTGGCATCAAAATGGTATTGCAGGGGTCTTTGTCTTTAGCTCCCATTTTGTTGGCTCTGTGATGGCCTGTTCCTGTCTAGTACTTGTGCTTCCTAGCCCTCCAAACAGGTGACATCTTTCTAGTTCTGTTCCCCTTAAAGAAATTAAAAACTCCACATCAACACTCAAACAAAAAGATCCTTCTTGGGCTACGTTGAAGTTCCCTGGTCTTCAGCCCTAATCCCAGGGACTACAGACCTCTTCTTTACTCCTTAGGCAACATGCTGAGTCCGAGGGCTTTTCCCCTAGAGGCCCTTCTTCATGGCAGGTTTCCTCAAAGCCTCCCCTCCCAGGCAGCTTCTCCCAGGATCCTTTCTGCTTTTTTCAGGGCCTGTTCCCTGTGGTTCTCTCCAGGCTTCCTTCACCAGGCCTTTCCCAGAGCATAGGGGCTTCCCTTGCTCCCCTCTCATGGATCTCCTCCCATGGAGTTATCTTCTCTCTCCGTGTATTCCTCCCCAGCCCTTTCAAAGCTGGGATCAATTAATTCACTAGATCAGGGATACTGGGGTTAGGCTGCTACCTCACAAGCAAGACTAAGCCTGACTCCCCTTAAAAGGCCAGTCAGGCTGTGACAGTTGAGAAAAAAAGACTCTGTAGTGATTCCTTACTCTGGGTCTTTCCATATCTGTCTTCTAGATTGTAAACTCTCTGAGGGAGGGCTATCAGCACATGGCACAACAGCCACATTACCAAATACAATCATTTCCAATTCTATTGGCCCTAGACCAGTTCCATGTGTACAGCCACACAGAGGGTTTCGGCACCCCCTCCTTGTAAACATCTATGACTTTTCCATTTGATGGTTTGCTGCATGCCTCTCCTCAAATCTGCTGGGTGATGATAACCTTCACAATGAAAACAGGCCCATTTTTATTCAATACAGTAACTCCTCACTTAACTTTGTAATTATGTTCCCGAACAATGCGACTTTAAGTGCAACAATGTTAAGCGAATCCAATTTCCTCATAAGAATTAATATAACTGAGGGGGTTAGGTTCCAGGGAATTTTTTTTCACCAGACAAAAACTACACACACACACACACACACACACACACACACACAGTATAAGTTTTAAACAAACAATTTAATACTGGTACACAGTGATGATGATTGTGAAGCTTGGTTGTGGAGGAGTCAGAGGGTGGGATATTTCCCAGGGAATGCTTACTGCTAAATGAACTAGCAATTGACTGAGCCCTCAAGACTTAACTCTCACAAAACTCTACAAGGCAGCAGGAAAGGAGGGAGGGCAGACAGACACACACATCCTGTGTGTGAGAGAAAAAAATGCACATTTCTCCTTTAAGTAGCTGACCCCAGGCTTAAGTACACTGTCTTGTTAATTAAATCAGCTTGCTGAGACGCTGAGACCCTCGGCTACTGCATAGAAAGCTCTCTCTGTTCCGTTGTTGTGCCCCCTGTCTATGTGAAGATGGGAAAGAGGCGGTGCAGGAACGAGACCACCCTGACATAGCCCCCCTCCCTCATATCAGCAAGCAGGGTCTCTGGGACAGACTCCAAGGCAGAGAGGTAGGAGAGCACATGGCAGTGATCGGGGGGGGTACAAGCTGCTGGCACAGGGAACTTAGGGTAGTGCGCGGAGCTGATGGGGGGGTTGATGGGGGGCTGTTGGTCCACCTCGGTTCCAACACCCAGCCAGATAGCTTCAACTGGGCTGCTCTTCTGCCAAGCAGTGCGACAAAACAGTGCGCGCTGCCAAGAGTGACTTAGAAGGCAGCTTTCACAACTCTTAAATGAGAATGTTCCCTAATTGACAGCAACTTAACATCGAAACAACCGTTAACGCGGGACAACATTAAGTGAGGAGTTCCAGCTATCAAAAAGGCTGGTTTTGCTCAAAAATGGACTCATTTCCCCCGGCAAAACAGGTCCATATTTGTTCTACTTTACAAATATGCGTTTTCTTTTCTGAGTTCAACAATGCCTAAAAAAAAAAAAAAAAGAATTCGCAAATAGCTTTGTATTTCATTACCCATATTTTTACAATCTAGCTACTAATAGGTTCATTCCATCCCCCAACTTGCTATGTTCATTTTTGTAGGCCTCAAGCATGTCTTACTTTAGCCCTAGATCCCAAAACAATTGTCCCTCAGCTGCTAGGATCAGTCGACAAAAGTGCCTACCTGAGGCTTTTGCTCTGAAGACATGTCAAAAACATACACACTAGGACAAAAATTCTGCTTCGATGACCCCATTAAATCCATACTACTCAGCTGAAGTCAACAGAGTGACTCCAGATTTTACAACAGTGTAACAAAGCAGAATTTCGACCTCGTTTTACATCAAGAGAAACAATGCATGTCAGCTTGCTTACATGTAACATGCTACATTTCCACAGCTTGTGCACATTCATGCTGACATAATCAATGATCGGCATAATCAAAGATTAGCTTTATTGGTTACCGATGCAGCAGTATAAGAATAAAACAACTTTGTAGTGGTGTGTGTGTGTGTGTTGTGGTGTGTGTGTGTTGTTGTGTGTGTGGTGTGTGTGGTGGTGTGTGTGTGTGTAAAATTTTCTGTCTCCTAATGGTGACCTGCACAGGTTTAGCTAAAAAGGATTTTGACAGAGTTATCTCATTAAGATCCTGAAAAATCTGAGGTTTCAGAGCAGCAGCCATGTTAGTCTGTATCCGCAAAAAGAACAGGAGTACTTGTGGCACCTTAGAGACTAGATTTGTTAGTCTCTAAGGTGCCACAAGTACTCCTGTTCTTTTTGAAAAATCTGAGCAACAGATATCCTGGTTTCAGTGCCAGAGTGTGACATCACAGATCAGAAACAGGGGCATTGCCTATATTATTGTATCTTAAATTTTCCACTATTGCAGCAAAGGATGCAGCTTCACTGATGGCAGAAAAGATGCAGAAATCTCTAGTGAACAGTGCCCACCAGGATTTTAACCACAGTTCTGACTTCAGTGGGAGCTGCGGATCCTCAGGAACTTTGAAAAAATGGAGGCACCAGGCACAGAACTCAGGAGCCATACCCTGAAGTGAGAGCGGAGAAGCCACTCTGAGCAGCAAACAAGGTGAAGGCTTAAACCACACCTCAGAGATATGATTTTACCTTCCACTCACAAATTGCAGATCCAGAGTCTGAAAATCCCCTTCCAAAGTTCAGAGTTGTTTGAATAGGTGCTTTTGATCTGGCTCATAGGAGCTGAGTGCAAAATTGAAATCAGGGTTTGGATTCTGAACTGTTCCTCCTCCAATTTCTGGGTGTTCCACATCACAGTTCTGATTCAAACTCTCAGCTAATGGTGGGAGCACTAGGTGAAATTTTTCAAATAATTTATTCACTAAAAAATGCAGTTTCATTTGACCTGTAACTATTTGTGAATTTGAAACAAATTCACCCACTATATTTGGGCAAAGAACTTTTTTGAGGGGCATCTTAGGTACCATTTACAAAATGGGAGGTGAGGGAGAGCTGGTTCCCTTATAACCTTTAGCCTAGTGAGTAGGTTGCATACCTAGGAGGTGGGAGACTTAGACTCAAATCCTCCCTCTGCCTGATTTGGAGCAAGGATTTGAACAGAGATCACCCCCTCCCAGCTGTATGCCCTACCTACCAAGCTACAGAGTCAATCTCAGACGCTCTTTCTGACCCAATGACTGTTCAAGTATTTTATACACCATGGAACACCTTCAACAGAAGACAGTGCAAAAGACTTCCCCGCACCACCCTGTGGCTAGAGCACTCTCCTTCAAAGTGAGAAATCCAGGTTCAAATCCTTGCTCTCTATCAAGCAGAGGGGGAAACTGAACCTAGATCTCCCACATCCTGAGGGAGTGCTTCAGTCAATGAGCTAAAGGTTATAAGGGAGGCTCCTGCCTCAAACATTTTGTTTGATTTGCCAAACATTTTTAGAATTTGCAGCTTTAATTCGGGATGAAACTTTTTTTTTAAGCTGACAGTGATCAGAATAGTCACCCAGCTCTAAATGGTGGAATCAGTATTTGAATTAGCCCATTAGTTAAAGCTCTTCTGTTAACAGATTTCAGTTCCAATGGATCTTTATTCATAGAGAGCTGTTAATGTGTAAAATCCAAACATATTTCTCTGTGAAACTCTACTTGAGTTGGTATTCTGAAGGATAACGAATGCTGTTTACAGTTAAAGAACTGTCCAAGTGTAGGGATATTAAAGAAGGTTTATATTAGACATGGTTTATATGAGAAATGATTTATTGTTAATTGATACTTTATAACTAAGGTTTATATTAGAAATAAATGTGATTCCCGAGATTTAACCTCCAACCTGCAAGCCACCAGCTGTGTCTGTGTGAAGCCTGCTCAAAGAAATACTTTGTATAAAACTTGTTAAACATTTATTGACTAAGTGCCCCTTCTCTAAGTGACACTTTGTAGTTGCTACTTTACTTTGTAAGGGCAGCTGTAAGCTGTTAATTGACTCAGCGCCTCAGGCAAAATTGTGTAATTACTACTTTATAGTCACAGCAGTAAACCAAAACAGTAGCTGTTATAGTACATAGATAGAGACCCCCACCCTCTGTAAGTTTTCATCTCCCTTTATTTTTGAATGATAAAAGACAGG
>NC_133769.1:321145038-321178124 GCF_003597395.2 Chelonoidis abingdonii
TTTTTTTTTTTTTTTATAAAGTGTATAAGAAATAAGTAGTAATAGAAGTAAGTAGTAATAGGAATAAGTAGCCAAACAACGTTGTTTACTGTTATCTTTTGTTTTATTATGGTATTTACAATAAATGTGACAAATGCCTTGTCTCCTTTAATAAAATCCTGCTGGTTTTTATTGGTCTAATATAATAGGTATAACACAAGAAAATATAAAAGGAAATATTCTTGCACAGTACATTATTAACCTGTGGACTTCATTGCCCCACAAGATATCATTGGGGCCAAGATCTCATCCATATGGATAATGAGCACATCCACAGTTATATTAGATAGTCCTACTAACAAAATATTTCTATTTGTGTAATGCATCTAGCAGTGGGTGGGGACCAGGAAGAAATTCCCCCTATGGGTAGCTGTTTACTAGGGGATTTCTTGCACCTTCCTATGAAGCATCTGGCACTCAATATTGTCAGGCAGGATACTGAACTAGATGGATCACTTGTTCCAATTCTACCTTCCTAAGGATGTGGTCACCTCAAATTAATTTGCAAGTCTCCTGAGACTGGGACATATGTACAAAGGATAGAGTTAGAATTACACTCTTGGTGCAAAAGAAAAGGTTGCTCCATTCCCCTTCTCTTCTTCTCAAGATAAAAACAGATTATTTAAGAATCTGCTTTTCAAAAACTGACTAGGGCAATATTATTAAATCCTCATTCCCCTCTTTTCCTCTGAACAAAACAAACTATTTCTAACCTCAGCTGGTGTAAACCTGAATCACTATGTTGAAGCCACTGGTGCTATGCTGATTTATACCAGCTGAAGATCTGGCCCATTACAGGGACCCAAGTGGCTCCAGAAAAAGAAAGATACCCTTGAAGTGAGATAAGATCTCTCCTGCAGTACATCCTGGTTCTCTTTTAGACTGTGAAATCCTTTGGACAGGGCTTACTTTTGTGTCTTGTACAGTACCGAATATATGGGCCAAGATTTTTAAAAATGGGTGCTTAAAGTTAAGATTTAGTAGTTAAAGACTTAGGAGTCTAAGTCACCTGATTTTCAGAGGTTTTGAGCACCCACTGCTTCCACTGACTTCAATGGTGCTTTTGAAAATCATGCCATTTATATATGTGCTGAATGTGGATCTAGTAGCTGAACTTTAGGCACCAGATTTAGGTATCTTGGCTGTAGTCAGAAGCACTTAAATAATCTGCAATGAGAATTCACACAAAGGCAGAGCACAGTGGGTCAAATTGCACCGATTTACACTGGAGAGAACAAGATTGCGTGTGATGCAAGCCTGAGCAGAATTTGGACCCATATGTTTAAAGTGGTTGTGTAAGATACATACAGCTCTTCTTTCTTCGTCTGATCTAACAAAGCCTCCACAGGTCATAGCAGATCTTAATAAAAGTATGCCTGTCATTTATTAATGCAGTGACAGATCTGATCTTTGTTTTACTACTTTCTGCTGAAGCAGCTTATTAGATCTGACCTTTTCATCAGTGAAATTTTGGTTGCAAGATATAGACATATCATGAAGTTGTTTGGTGTGTGTTACAAACCCCAGGATATCTGATTCAGATTTATATAAAAATATCTTTCTACAACAAAGCTGCTAATCATGTGATGAATTATAAAAACCTCTGAAGTGCTGAGTTTAAACTATAATGAATGATAATGATTTACCTATACATTTTTTGGTTCAAAAGTATCTCTTCAAGAGGATATTTAGTCAGGGTTGCTTTAATTTTTTCTCTCCTTTTTATATAATTCTGCCCATGGTCCACTTAACATATTTATTAGCAAAAATTATGGAGTTATTTTCCAGGCAAGTTATTTTTAAGCAGACAAATTTACTGCAAAGGATTCTGTTCCACCTTAAAAGTATTTTGTTTGGAAATCTAGATCACATTCCTTCAGTTCCTATCGAGAGGAGGTAGACCCAGAATCAATATTCATAAACTACAACTACATTATTCCTGATGAGCAGAGCTCTCCAAGTTCCCAATTTAAAATTCTATTACTAGGCTGCACTAGCTCCTGCTGTAACGGATTGAATTCAAAATACCCCTGATCTTTTGTGGGTTAAAATTTACATTCACATCTGTCAACTTTTGCCCTTAAAATGATCTTTTCTTCCTCCTCCCCAGGGACAAAGAAGCTATTTTAAAAGTACCTGCCATAGCAAACACATTAAAATCTACTCTATGAACCAAACAAATGATGAATGCTGTATCAGCATTAAGGCAGCTAATGGAATAAAAGGTTTGTGTGAAAGCTATGCTGAAAGGTATACTAACTAGCCTATGTTTCTTCCTTTATATATAGAGCCTGAAGAAGGCCTTATGGTCAAATGTGTCTGCTAATTTTGTCCCAATTCTGCTACATTTAGTTTTGGCCTGTGTCTATGCTTGAAGCTAGGGATGTGCAAGTATGTTTATGCAAGGTAGGAATCACACCCCTAGCTCCAAATGTAGTCATAGTCTTGGAGGTAGTACTCAAGGTAAGGCTGGGACAAAATTAGCAAAGACATTTTGTTCATAAAGCCTCTTATTTTCAGGTTGAATCAAAGATGACTTTAAAATGGAACATAGAAGTTAATAAAATTAACAATAATTAATTAAAAATAGAATTTTCACAGAAGTCTGAGGTAGGCACTATAATTCCTGTTGAATGATAGTGGGAGTTTAGTGCCTACTTCTCTTAGGCTCCTATGAAAATGTCACCTAAAATGAACAATTAGCTATTCAGGCTAACATTTAGAATCCACATTTACAAGCAGTCACAGTTTCCAACTTGAACGGACAGATTCCCTGAGCTCAGACGTCTCAAAGGCATGACTATTTAAACGCCTTAGTATAACTGTTTGAAAACAATGTGCACATACTGTAACACTGGCAGATAATGTACCAGCTCATTCCAACGTCCTCAGGCCCCAGGTGAAAACTATCAAAAGTATAGCTGAAAACAAAGACTTGCAACAATGTATTAGTGTTCAGACTTTCTGAAATGCTTGCAAATTGCTGCATGAATTAGTCTCACTTACGGTACTGGTATCCCATGCTGTAAGATAATACTCAAGTGCTTGTTCTGTAACTGTAAAACCATTTGCTCTGCAATTGTAAATCCAGTCAAGAATGAAACATCACAGAGTGTAAAATACTGGCTTGCACCCATGAGGATGGGTTATCTCCAGCTCTTCAGGAAGGCCTATTGAGTCTAAATGGGCCATTGTAAGCCATCAAAGAACAAGAATTTTGTTGATTGCTCCTGCCACACCCATGAAAAGCAGATGTACAGACACACTCAGCCCATCAGTTTGGGCTCTAGAGATGGGGATGAAAATCCCTGACAAGGAATTAACGTCTTTTTATGCTCTTTGGACTGTAAGGAGCAAATATTCCTAAATATAAGCAGGATTAACTTGAGTTAGCGCTAAAGGTTTTACAGGTATATTTCAGCAGCCCTATCGCCATCTGAATCCTAATACTGCAACTTATTTGTATATGTACATTTACCTGTTTGAACCTTGTAAATAAATCTCATTTCTTTTGCTTGGTTAATAAATCCTTAGTTAGTTTACTATAGGATTGGTTACAAGCATTGTCTTTGTCGTGAGATCTAAGGTGCAAAATGACTGGTCTGGTCCTTGGAGACTGGCAGTAACCAAAATATCTTGTGATCTTTGGTGTAAAGTGACCATCTAGCACAGAGGTACGTTTCCCAGACCTGAAGAAGAGCTCTGTGTAAACCTGAAAGTTTCTCTCTCTCTCACTAACAGAAGATATTACCTCACTCACCTTGTCTCTCACAGAGTGAAGCTTTCCTAGGTGGCAAGTTAGTTTGGAGCACCCAAGGAAACTGTCTGTGACTCCACATTAAGGCTGTATAGTGCCTGAGGAGTTTGCATTTGTTACTTGGTTGGTATAATCTAGGTATAGAACTCATAGCCAGTTTGGGGTTTGTGCCCTGCTTCATAACAATCTGCTCTGAAGTTGATATTCTTTCTTGTGAGCCACTCAAAAAGCATGATGTACATGTCACATTGTCTGGTCTGGAGATCCTAAATCTGCACAACATTCCCAGGGTGGTATAGTTAGCCCTATTTTACAGATTGATAAACTGAGGCACACAGCTACTAAGGCCGACATTTTCAAATTTGGGTTTCTGAGAGACATGGATTTAGAACTATCTTTAGGCACCTAACTGTGACCTGATTTTCAGAGTTCCTGAGCAACCTCAGGCCCTCCATTGGTTCCATTACTCAATACGTTTGAAAATCAGGCTGCTTTTATTTATGTGCTGAGGGATGGGTTTAGGACCCTAACTTTAGGCAGTGAGGTTTGAAAGTGTTGGCCTTAGTGACTGACACAAAGTGTCAAAGCAAGCTAATAAAAGAGCAAAGAATAAAATCAAGGAGTCCTTACTCCCAGTCTTAGCCATTAACTGGCCCCACCCCCCTGTATTATGCACCCAAGTACAGATTGACCCCTCCTGTCCTAACACACACTGAAGGGGCTAGAGGGGAGGAAAGCCCCATACTGAGCCACCCAACTGGAATTAGCTACTTTCCCCCATATGAAGCCCAGCCCCTTAGGGTATGTCTACACTGCAGTTAAAAACTCATGACTGGTCCCTGCCAGCTGACTTGGGCTTACAGGGCTTGGACTAAGGGGCTGTTTAACTGTGATGTAGACATTTGGGCTTGGGCCGGAGCCCAAGCTCTGGGACTCTCTTTTCTCGCAGGGTCCTAAAGCCATAACTGTAGCATGAGCCTGAATGTCTACACTGCAGTTAAACAGCCATTTAGCCTGAGCTCCCTGAGCCCAAGTCAGCTAGCACAGGCCAGCCAGGGTTTTTAATTGCAGTGTAGACATACCCTAGGAGAGCAGGAGTCCAGGAAGAGAGTAGTTGGTGACATTTCAGTAGCTGACCTTCTGTCCCTTCTGCATGGGATAGGTGAGAGCTGCCCACCAAGGGTCACTTCTGCATGTGGGCCTTTGGGACATAATCTGGATAACCCAGTTACACTGATTGCACTAACTTTCATGCTACAAATAGCATATATGTTTCTCATAATTATGAAACTGTCACCTGATATTATGGCAATGCTACAACATCTGCCACAGTTAGTTCTTTTCTGTGGTTTATATAAAGGTGCTTTTGCATGAAGAGGGGAAACTGGAATGGAGAAAGAAATATCATGATGATCTATGCTTCTGAAAGTTATTTGAATAATCTCTTATATTTTACAGATGTCTGTTATTTTACCACTGCGAGAGACTGCTCTCCCAGCCCTAAACCACAGCAACTGCATCCTGTGTAGTAAATTGTAACCCTGTAGGAAAGCCAGAGGACCATTTTCCAAAGGCAATTCTCGGATGTATATAGCAGACATTAAATATATACAACCCCATTGCACTTCATTCCAGCACAGCTACTAAACAGCTGAGTCACAACTGGAATTTGTGAAGCCAGTATTACACTGTAGATCATGTTTTTTCTTTAAAGATTAAGCTATGGCACTGGGGATGGGAACTGCCAGAAGAAATAATTGCAGAGACTGCTCATCAAAATCTTGTCATTTACACTGTACCATTGCTACAAAAAGCTATTGACAGTAGTTAAAGCAACCTTTATGATTTGTCAGTGATTCTTAAGATTATTTAAGCAACAAAGGGCAGATTAAATTTCTCCATTTCTAAACAATCACAGAATTATAGAATCCGAGAAATGTAGAGCTGGAAAGGCCCTCAGGAAGTCATAAAGTCCAATTCTCTGCACTAAGACAGGATCGAGTAAACCTAGATCATCCCTGACAGGTTTTTCTCCAACTTGTTCTTAAAAAAAAAATTAAAAAAAATCAGTAATGATGGTGATTCTGCAACCTCCCTTGGAAGCTTACCTCAGAACTTAACAACATTTATAGTTAGAAAGTTTTTTCTCATATCTAACCTAGGTCTCCCTTGCTGCAGATTTAAGCCCATTACTTCTTGTGCTACCTTCAGTGGACACAGAGAACAATTGATCACTACCCTCTTTATAACAGCCCTTAACATATTTGAAGACTTACCAAGTCCCTCCTCAATCTTATTTTTTCAAGACTAAACATACCAAGTTTTTTTAACCTTGTCAGGTTTTCTAAATCTTTAATGAGTTTTGTAGTTCTCTTCTGGACTGTCTCCAGTGCATCCACGTTTTCTAAAGTTTGGCAACCAGAACTGGACACAATACTCCAACTAAGGTCTCATCAGTGCCGCATAAAGCAGGAAAATGATCTCCTGTATCTTACATATGACATGCCTGTTAATACATCCCAGAATGAGATTAGCCTTTTTTTGCAACTGCATCACACTATTAACTCATGTTCAGTTTGTGATCCACTATAATCCCTGGATCCTTTTCAGCAGTACTACCACCTAGCCAGTAATTCCCCAATTTGTGGTTGTACAGTTGATTTTTCCTTCCTAAGTGCAGTACTTTGCATAAATCTCTATTGCATTTCATTTTATTGATTTCACGCCAGTTCTATAATTTGTCAAGGTCATTTTTAATTCTAATCTTGCCCTCCAAAGTGTTTGCATCTGCTCCCAGCTTGATGTTATCCACAAATTTTATAAACACACTTTCCATTCCATTATCCAAGTCATTGATGAAAATATTGACTAGTACCAGACCCAGGACTGATTCCTGCAACACTCCACTAGATTTGCTTCTCAGTTTGACAGCAAACCCTTGATAACTATTCTATGATTGCAGTCTTTCAACCTGTTTCATCTAGACCACATTTCCCTAGTTTGCTTATGGGGATGTCATGGGACTGTGTCAAAAGCCTCACTACAAAAACAAAAAATATCATGTCTACTGCTTCCCTGCATCCAGAAGGCCAGTCACCCTGTCAAAGAAGGGTTGTTTCTTTGCTTGTTTTTCTTTCTTTCTTTTTTTTAAAGCAAACAAAGTGCACAGGAACATGCTGGATTGACTGGGTAGGAGTAATGTCCTCTATGCACAGAGCAAGTATAATATGGGTGGTAGCAATGCTGGCTTCCCCAGATTGCCTGCACTGAGATTCCACTCTGACCTAGAAGGGCCCCCCTCTAGGGATGTGAGCTCAGACTCCATGCCCATTCAAGCTTTAACCTCTGTCCTTTATCTACCAATAAGGGCACCACTTAGTCACAGCTATGCTTGGAAATTTGTGATGCTGACCCCTCTCCAGTAGGAACTGCACTAAGATCACCAGCCCATTTCACCCAGGCCCCTGAACAGCTAACAGATGCAAACAGTTTTCAGTCAGTGACAATCTGGGCAGGATTTAAGCAGTGACTTGACTTCTTTATTGCTTCACCAAGTCCCTGAACAATTTAGTGTCATGTTTTCCCCTATCATTTTGGATCAGATATTCAGCTTTCATGGCATCCTGTGTAGGGAGTGGGACATGGGGGTCATGCCTCATGGTCAGAGTCAGGTGACTGTGTGAGCAGGGTTCCAGGGGAACAATGCTGAGATTGCTCAGTTATGGCAAATTGCAAGGAACCAGACAGACAATCCCCAAAACTGGCAGTTATTCTAAAACTTAAATTCACCAATCCAGCAACAAAGAGCTTCTGCGATACCTCACTGGTTATCCAGAAACCAAAAATACAGTTCCCCTAAGACAATCCAGTCTATGCGCTCTCATCCAGATATCCAGATCGAATATGATGAGTATTACCGAAACTCTTGTCCATCATATAAAAAGTTCTACCATTCCCAAAGGATCAGACATATCAGCCACCAGGTCAATGATTATTTCAGATCTTACCCAAATATACACTTACTGCCAATTCTTATTAACTAAACTGAAATTTATTAAAAAAGAAAAGAGAGATAGTTGGTTAAAAGATCATTATATATATATAGATATGAATAGAGTTCTTTGGTATTTTCATAGTAGAGATGGTGAGCTTTAGCGTTGCAAGGAGTCCTTTCCAGAATCAGTTCATTAGGTTATGTCCAATATCAGGGCAATCTAGAATGGAACTGGAGACCTCAGTCTTGTGACTCAAACCTCCCCTGATGAAGCTTAAGCAGATCTGAGGTAACAGGATCAGGGCCCAAGAGTTCCTTTTATAGATCACTGGCAGGCTAGAATAGCTTCTTGACAGCAGGTATTCCTTGGGTGAAGAATAGCGGCTTTGAAGTAGAACTACCTATTTCCTATGTATACACAGGTAACTAGTTGCATTCATCAGCATAAGGTAATTATCCGTTAAGCAGTTCATAGACAGTTTACTACCAATTTCAAAGAGAAATATAGACAATGACATTATTATACCCCAAGTTTCATCTAAATGATAAAATTCCCTTTTGATCTCTGAATCAAAAGATATAGTAACAAACAGGAACCATCTGTTTACATGGTTAACATCAAAGAAGATATGAGTAAACACATACAATTAGTATTACCTCTAATTTTCTAACAATACAGGTTTGCATTTGAAAGCTTTAGTCTATCTAACATGAAATGGCCCTAATTACCATTTACATGCTTCTCTCACATGTCTCTAAAGGTTGAATTTAGGTCATTTAGTCTGCGAGTCACTTAACTCTTTTTGGCTTAATGTCACAACCTGGAACTGGGGTCAGAGACAGCTGCCAAGCCAATGATCAGAGCCAGACTCAGAGTCACATGCCAAACTGAAGGTCAGAGCCAGAGTCAGTAGTATGGCATAGGTGCGGGCACCTGCAGTGAGGTAGGAAAGTAGGACCTGGGAAAAGATACGGGGTTGTGATAAAGAGGACAGGAATAGGCTGAGAGGCAGGAACCAGATATCAGGCAAGTAGGCACAATCCATAATAGCAGCCAGCCAGGAATTCCTCAAGTTACTCAGACAACTTCATACGCCTCCTTCTGGTTTAAGTGGAACTTCCGAGCCAGTCAATGGGAATGGATGTGTCCCTCATCCAGGAATTTTGTGGGCAGGGCCCTTTGCAAGCTATAGCTTCACTCGTCCTCTTCTTCAGTCACTCAGGTGAGCTGCTGGGTGGTGGCATAGTTGGAGCACTGCCTGGGGGCCTGCAGGCCATCACATCACCCCCTCTGGGCAGTAGAGGAAGATATTTACCAGGTCAGGAGCATGGACATTCTCTGCTAGTTCCCAGGAGTGCATTCAAGATTGTAACCTTCCCAATCCACAAGATACCAGAGTCTACCCAGTCAGATTCTGGCATCATGGATCTGCCAGATCTGGCATCACGGATCATGGATGATATTCTCATCATGGTCTTGAATATGTACCAGCAAGGAGTGGGGTGGCTGGAAGCAGTTAAGGAATGGATCCTGAAAGTGGTGCTTCAGGAGTGATATATGGAAAACTGGGTGTATTCAGAGAGAATCAGACAAGTTGAGTTCAAAGGTGACTGGTTAATTTTCCAAGGAACTTGGTAGGGGCCAAAGAACCGGTAGTCCAATTTATAAGATGGCTGGTTTGAGTGTAGGTTCTTTGTCGAGAGCCAGATCTTCTATCCTACTGTCAAGGTGTGCCCTTCTGGGCATCAAACTTTCTGCATATTGTTTGTAGCTCTTCTTAGCATCCTTCAGGTGAACTTTTATGTCATCTTGGGTTTGATGTTATCTGTTTTAGCCAGTCTAGGACTGCTGGTTTGTGGGTATTTCCAGGTAGAACTGAGGATGGAACCCACAGTGCAAAATAAAGGGCTTTGCCCTGTAGATACATGTTCTCTGTTATTGTATGCAAATTGTGCCTGAGGTACCAGCAAGGACCAGTCATTCTGGTGTAAGTTTATGTAGCATTGAATATACTGCTCCAGCATCTGGTTGGTTCTCTCTGCTTGACCACTTCTTTGAGGGTGGTAGGCAGACATGAGGCAGGACTGGATGCCCAAACCCTGGATAGTTTCTCACCAGAAGCAGGAGATAAATTGTGCACAGCGGTCAAGACAATGTGCTTTGGGAGGCCATGGAGATAGATAACTTGGTCCACCCAGATCTGGGTGGTTTCATGGAAGAAGAGTAGGCCAGTACAGGGGATGAAGTGTGCCATCTTTGTGAGGTGGTCCACTATTGTCAGCTTCACTGACTCCTTTCTACAATCATTCAGGTAAGCTGGTGAGTGGTCACTGTGATTGTACCACTACCCAGGGATCCACGGGACTGGATTTAAAACCTGTCTTTCCTCGTATGGTCTTCTACGTCCAAACACATGTCATTGATCTCAGTTGTAGTTTTCAAAACAGTGAGCAAGAATCTGAGTAAAATGATCCCAGGGATCAGTTTTGAGTGAGATGTTTTATGTTATTTAGAGGGTTGCGTAAGCAGCAGCAAACCACTGAAAGGTGCCCAGATACTCTGCTCAGGGGTACATTATAAGAACCTGAGTTCAATATTTTGTCCCTACTACGGCAGATCTCCACCGTAGGAGTGGGACTTATCGGTATTTGTTAGAAAATATTAATTAGTTCCAAGATTTAGCTCAGTCTATTGACTTCAATGGCTGAAGGAAAAATAGTTCCCCATGGTGCACTATTTCCCAAGGTTGAGGGACATCTATTGTGAAGCACAGAAGATTATTACTGTAGAAAAACAAAAAACATTATTTCATCAGAGGATGCAAAATACAGCACTTAAAGAAGTCAGAGAAGCTAGACAGCTCCTCAGTCCATACAGTGGGCTGGAATTCTCTAATCAAGGTAGGTGAATCAATAATACACATCCAGCAAAGAGAGTTAATCTATATCCAAAGCACCTTAATAAAGTACAACTTTAAAAAAAGTCAGCAAGATTATCTAGCTCTAGTCACTTTTGTGTTACATGTTTCAGAGAAGTAGCCGTATTAGTCTGTATCAGCAAAGAGAACGAGGAGCACTTGTGGCAGCTTAGCCTTATTTGGGCATAAACTTTCATGGGCTAAAACCCACTTCATCAGATGCATGGAGTGGAAAATATAGCAGGAAGATATATATATATATATATGGAGAGAGAGAACATGAAAAGATGGGGGTTGTCATACAAACTAACGAGACAAATCGATTAAGGTGGGCTATTATCAGCAGGAGAAAAAACACTTTTGTAGTGATAATCAGGATGGCCCATTTCAACCAGTTGACAATACGCACCTGCTGAAGTGAAGAAACAGATTGACAGAGCCAGAAGAGTACCCAAAAGTCACCTACTACAAGACAGGCCCAAACAAAGAAGTAACAAACACCACTAGCCGTCACCTTCAGCCCCCAACTAAAACCTCTCCAGTGCACCACCAAGGATCTACACCTATCCTGAAGGACGATGCATCACTCTCACAGACTTTGGGAGACAGGACAGTCCTCGCTTACAGACACCCCTAACCTGAAGCAAATACTCACCAGCAGCCACACACCCACAGGAAAAAACACTAACCCAGGAACTATTTTGCAACAGTCCGTTGCCAATTCGTCCACATATCTATCAGGGGACACCATTATAGGCCCTAATCACATCAGCCATGCCATCAGGGGCTCGTTCACCTGCACATCTACCAATGTGATATATGCCATCACGTGCAGCAATGCTCCTGGCTGTACATTGGCCAAACTGACGTTCTCTAGCGAAAAGATAAATGGACACACAATCAGACGTTGAAATTGTAACATTAAAAACCAGTCAGGAACACTTCAACCTCCCTGGACATTCAATTACAGACCTAAAAGTGCCAATTCTTCAACAAAAAAACTTCAAAACAGGACTCCAGCAAGAAACTGCAGAACTGAATTAAATTGCAACGGAACCATTAAATTAGGTTTGAGATAAAGACTGGGAGTGGATGGGTCCATAAGCGAACTAAAAACTATTCCTACTAATTCCCGCCCCCCCCCCCCCCGTTCTCCACACTCCTTGTCAAATGTTTGAAATAGTTCATCCTGATTATCACTACAAAAGTTTTTTTCTCCTGCTGATAATAGCTCACCTTGATTGGTCTCGTTAGAGTTTGTACGGCAACCCCCATCTTTTCATATTCTCTGTGTATATATATTTTCTGACTGTATTTTCCACTCTGTGCATGAAATGGGTTTTAGCCCATGAAAGCTTATGCCCAAATACATGTGTTAGTCTCTAAGGGTGACACAAGTACTCCTCGTTCTTCTTGTGTTATATGGCTTTAGTTCTTCTCTGATGATTGTCAGCTGAACTGGGGTGATTGTTTCCAACAGCAAAGGGAGCTGGGGAAGGAGAGACTGCATTCTCTGCAGCCAGAAAGCAAGGAGGTTGAGCCTGTAATTTCTAGTAAGTGGGAAGCCAGAGAAAGAGAAACATCAGAGTACAGTGAGGAATCCCGCCGATACAGAGTTTGTTTCAAGAACTCTCTGTAAGTTGGGAAGTGTTCATATACATATAACTAAGCTGTACACAGCTGAACTGTATTCTGTTTAACTGAAGCTAATGGAAAAGCACTCATCCTTGTCTGTTTTTACAAACTCAAAAGAGTCCATATACCTTGCATCATTCTCCTTTGGTTGCCATCAAGAGCTTGCTGGATTCTGGATTCAAAATATTGTCTTATTGTGGACTTGCTTTAAAGTAATGCCTCTGAATAAAATCCTGATTTCTGATTATATGTTTAAGTTAAAGCTAAGAGAGCATTTTAAATAAGCCCTCTCATTACCAACAGGGACGATCCTTATGAAGAATAAAATTCCAACCTGGAATTTAAATATGAGAGACTGTAGGGAATGCAAATGTCTGGCTCTGGGGACTGAAAATCAAATCACTCAGATCACCTGTAGACTGCAGGTTGAAATCCACCCCAGGCCAGTAGTGACAGCAAGTTTTTAACCAGTTGTTGGCTGTTTCATAACCTGTGTGAAATGACTCCACATTGATGGTTTCAGGGGCAGATTTTTAAAGGTATTTACGTATCTAAAGAGGCAGATAAGTACCTGATGTGATTTTCAGAAGTGCCTAACTCTTATCAAAAGCAATGGGAGTTAGGTGCTTTGAAGCTTTTGAAAATCTCATTAGGCCCTTCTCTGCATCTTTAGGTGTCTGAACACCTTAAAAAATCTGGCCCTCCATTCAGTTCCCAATGAATAAGTCTCCACATCACCAGCTCCCACCACAGAGTGTCACATCTAGGACACAGGAGATAACTGCTCCCCTCTACTTACCCTTAGTTAGGCCTCAGCTGGAGTACTGTATCCAGTTTGGGGCACTACACTTTAAGAAAGGTGTGGACAAATAGGAGACTCTAGAGCAGAGGAACAAAAATGGTAAGAGGTTTAGAAAACATGACCAAGGAGGAAAGGTTGAAAGAACTGGGCACGTTAAGTCTAAAGAAGAGAAGGTTGATGGCACACCTGTTAGCAGTCTTCAAATATGCGGAGGGCTGTTATAAAGAGGGTAGTGATCAATTGTTCTCCATGTCCACGGAATGTAGGACAAGAAGTAATGGGCTTAATTTGTAGCAGAGGAGATTTAGGTTACACATCAGGAAAAGCTTTCTAACTATAAGTATAATTAAGCAGTGGGGCAGGTTACCTAGGGAGTCCCCATCACTGGAGCTTTAAAAGAACAGGTTAGACAATCACAAGGATGGTCTAGGCGTACTTAATCCTGCCTCAGTGTGGAAGGGATGGACTAGATCAGTGGCTCGCAACCCTTCTAGACTACTGTACCTGCTTCGGGAGTCTGATTTGCCTTGCATACCTCCAAGTTTCACCTCACTTAAAATCTACTTGCAAAAGTGTCACAGCACACTATTATTGAAAAATTGCTTTTTCATTTTTACCATATAATTATAAAATAAATTGGAATATAAATATTGTACTTGCATTTCAGTTTCAGTATTATTGTATATGAGTTTGATTCTTTAAAGGAGCACATTACAAAAAAGAGGAGTGTGTATGTGACCAGTAATTACAGGGGTGCATCTGCTGTTCTGATCACCAAGTAGAGAGACTGTAAAACACAGTCCTCAGCTCATGCATGATGAAACTACGGTGAAGATTTGAGTATCATTTAGTGATTCTCTGGTGCCTTCTGATTTAAACTGGCCAGGTACCAGGAAAGCAGAATCTTTGAAAGATACAACATATGTTTTTCTCAGTTCAGTATGGTGCATTTATAGCTTCTTTCCTTAGATTACAAAATAAAATTAGAAATCATCAGATGATATAATATACCACATTGTTAGACACCACACTTTGGGTGGAGATCAAATATAGTGGCTGATATGGCTTGGTCTGACTTTCTCTCCTAGAAAATGTAAATTAATTAAAAATGTATCTTATGAGCATAGTAATAGAAATGGCACCAGATTCTTAGCTACGGAGAATCACAGAAATGTAGGGCTAGAAGGGACCTCAAGAGATCATCTAGTCCAGTGGTTCTCAACCAGGGGGGTACAGAGAGGTGGTATGGAGAGGTGTATCGGGGGAACATCAACTGATCTAGATATTTGCCTAGTTTTACAACAGGCTACATAACAAGAACTAGCAAAATCAGTACAAACCAAAATTTCATACAGACAATGAATTGTTTATACTGCTGTATATACTATATACCGAACACCTAAATTAAATTAGACAGTGCTAGTTGGATAGGAGAATTCTTCTGTCAACCCGGCCATCACCTCTTGGAGAGGTGATTACCTACAACAATGGGAGAACCCCTCCTGTCGCTGTAATGAGTGTCTACACTGAAGTGCTACAGGAGCAACGCTGCAGCGTTTTAAGTGTAGACATTGTCCTAGTCCCCTTTGTGGATCTAGCCCTAAGTGACTTGTCCAAGGTCACACAAGTAAAGAATAGAACCCAGAACTCCCAAATCCCAGGCTAGTGCCAAGTTTATATATAAGAGAACTGAGGGAGCCTATATAAAAGGAAGGAGGACAAGCAAATATAGAGTCACAGAATCCAAGGGAGGAGAGAAAGATCAAAAAGAGTATAGAGAGGTAAAGATACCCCTTTGTCTTAGGTAGGAGGAGCTCATTAGCGTCTTCTGTCAGGGTAGTTTGGTGGAGTGAAGAGGATAGAACCCAGCTTGGAGCAGCTTCAGGAGACAGCTGGAGGAGAGGAAACCTGGGCAGAATAAGCAAACAGCACACTCTGGGATTCTGGAAACAAAGGGAGGAGGGAGAGGGACTGGTAGGGCCTGGGAAAGGCTTATATCTGACTGGATATGGACACTCGCTTGAGGCAGTGGGAAAGAAGCCTGGGCAATAAATCAGCTAGAGATAGGAGAGGAGGAATCAGACAAGGAGCAAAAGACATGATGAGATGAGAAATGCTTGAGAGATTAGAAACTGATGAAGGGAGATGTCATTTAGAGACAGATGTGAAAGCGGAAAGGCTGACATTCATGGAGGAGGAAATGAGAGGGGGAAATCAGAAACTATTACATTATTGGTGCCACATAGCTACTTAGATATAGACTCCAAAACTGGAGAGCAATAAGAAGGGTTAATCAAAGGAGCTGAGATGCAGCTGAAGCAGAATGAGTGCTATGGAAAGCAGAGTGAAGGCAAGGGATTGTGGCCAGGGGAAGAAATAGTGCTGCAGGCACTGAAGTGAGATGAAAAGGAGGATGGGAAGCTAGGGGACAGTTAATAGCTCTACAGAGGGTGAGGGGAGAGAAGAGCCAGATAAGGGAGGCCTCAAAAGGAGGTGAGGGGGTGGGGATAAAAGGAGAGAGGGGAAAGGCCACAGGAAGAGAGAAGACACTGAGGTCATGTCTACAAAATATCTTTGATGACTGTATACCAGTGCAAGGAGTATGGGAAACAAGCAGGATATGTTGGAAGTTATGGTAGATGAAGAAAATTGAATTAATTGGCATTACAGAGACTTGGTGGGACAACTCCCAGGTTTGAGGGATATAGCTTGTTCCACAAGGATAAGTATGGGAAAAAATAAGGAGGTGTTGCACTGCATGTCAAGAATGTAGACACTTGCTTCAAGGTCCAAGGGGAAGTGAGTGGCAGACCTATTGAGAGAATCTGGGTGAGGATAAAAAAGGAAAAGAATAGTGATGTTATGGCGCAGAACTGTTATAGGCCACACCAAATGACGAAGAGGAAGTAGACGAGTCATTCTATAAGTGGGTAACAAGATTAGCTAACACACCTGAGCTAGTATTAATGGTGGATTTTAACTTTCCTGATATCTATTGGAAGACTAATACAGCAAAATATGTCCTGCAAGTTCTTAGCACATCTAAGGGATAACGTTCTGATTCAGAAAGTTGAGGAAACAACTAGGGGATCATCCATTCTGAATTAGCTGCAATTGTAAAGGTGATTGGGAACTTGGAGGAAGTGATCATGATCTGATAAAATTCAAGGTCCTATGTAAAGGAGGACATGAGGACAGAAGAACAAGGACATAACTTCAAAAAGGCAGACTTCAACCAACTCAGGGAAATAATAGGCAAAGTCTCATGGAAAGACCAATTAGGAAGAAAGAGAGTTGACGGGGGCTGGCAGTTCCTAAAAGATGTAATACTAGAGGCTCATCATCAAGCTAGTCTGATGCAGAGGAAAGATAAGAAGAGCCACAGTAGGCCAATGTGGCTGCACAGGTTGATTTTTAGCTATCTAAAATCCAAAAGGGATACATGGAAGTCAGGAAAGCCAAGGCAACAAGCAGGGCCAGCTCTACCTTTTTTGCTGCCCCAAGCGGCGAAGGAAAAAAAAAAGCTGCCGCCTTCTTGCCTCTGCCAAGGGAACCGGAGGAGGATCTGCTCCCATCATCCCACCAAAGACGGAACCGCTGGAGAAGCTGCCGCTTGCATGCCTCCGAAAGCCACTGCAGTGCCTCCCTAAGACCGCTCGGGAAGCCACCCTTTCCCGTTTGCCGCCCCAGGCCACACTTGCTAGGCTGGTGCCTAGAGCCGGCTCTGGAAACAAGACAACAAGAAAAGAGTTCTACAAATATATCAGACAAAAAAGAAAGATAAAGGCTGATGTGGGCCTACTGCTCAATGGAGACGGTGAGCTGGTAATGGAAGACAAGAAGGCAGAGTTGCTCAACACTTACTTTGTTTCAGTCTTCATAAAAAGTAATGTGACCAGACAAGCAAAGTTATTACAGACAAAAAGGGGGAAAAGATGTGGATTAGGATAAGTAAAGAACACGTCAGAGATCTTCTGACTAATTTGAATGAATTCAAGTCAGTGGGGCCTGATGCTATTCACCCCAGGATGCTGAAGGAATTAGCTGACAAAATCTCAGACCCACTGACGATAATATTTTCAAATTCATGGATGACAGGAGAGGTCCTGGAAGACTGGAACAGGGCTAATGTAGTGCCCATCTCTAAAAAGGGAGAAAGGAGGAGCCGGGGGAACTACAGATCAGTCAGCCTGACCTCGATACCTGGGAAGCTACAAGAGAAATGTATAAAACTTTCAATTTGCAAATACCTAGAGGCTGAAGCAGTGATCACTAACAGTCAGCGTGGATTTAACAAAAAGAAATCATGCCAGACCATTTTGATTTCCTTCTTTGACAAGGTAACTGGTTTGGTGAATAAGGGGAATGCAGTGGACATAATATACCCAAACTTTAGCAAGGCTTTTGACACAGTCTCACATAACATTCTCATAAGTAAGCTGGAAAAATGTGGTCTCGGTGGAGCTACCATTAAATGCAGCAAAGAGTCCTGTGGCAACTTATAGACTAACAGATGTATTGGAGCATGAGCTTTCAGGGGTGAATACCCACTTTGTCGGATGTATTCACTCGCAAAAGCTCATGCTACAATAGATCTGTTAGTCTATAAGATGCCACAGGACTCTTTGCTGCTTTTACAGATCCAGACTAACATGGTTACCCCTCTGATACTTGCTACCATTAAATGGTAACATAAATGGCTAAACAGCTGTGAACAAAGATAAACTATTAAAGGAATGACATCATATTGGAAGGAGGTCTCAAGTGGGATTCCACAGGGATCTGTTATGGGTTCAGGATTATTTAACATCATTATTAATGACCTGGATGTAAGCATAGAGAGCATACTGATCAAATTTGCAGATGACACAAAGCTGGGGGGGGATAGAATTAAAATTCGAAGTGATTTGGATAAATTGGAGGACTGGGCTATAGACAACAAAATGAAATTCATGAAAGACACATGTTAGGTGCTACACTCAGTAAAGAAAAACCAAATGCACAAATACCGAATGAGGGATAACTGACTTGGCAGCAGCACTGCTGAGAAGGATCTCAGAGTTGTGGTGGATCACAGCCTCAACATGAGTCAACAATGTGATGCTGAAAAAAAAAAAAAGCAATTCTGGGTTGCATTAACAGAGGCATAGCATGAAAATCACAGGAGGTGACAGTACTGCTGTACTTGGTACTGATTCGGCCTCAGCTGGAGTACTGAGTCCAATTTTGGTCACTGCTGTATAGAAAGGATGTAGAGAAACTGGAAAGGATTCAGAAGCAAGTGACAAAGATGATCAAAGGGATGGAATGCAAGCCCTATGAGCAAAGGCTGAAGGAACTGGGTATGTTTAGTTTGGGAAAGAGGAAATTAAGGGGAAGACATGATAGCTGTCTTCAAATACTTGAAAGGCTGCCCTAAAAAAGATGTAGACAAATTGTTCTCTTTTCACAAAAGGCAGGACAAGAGGCAATGGGTTCAAACTACAGCATAGCAGATTTAGGTTAAATCTCAGGAAAAACCTCCAAACGGTAAGACCAGTAGGACAATGGAACAGACTGCCTATGGGAGGTCATGGAAGCTTCTTCACTGGAGGTTTTCAAAAAGATACTGAATACCTATCTGTCTTGGATTGCTTAGACACAAAAAATCTTGCATCTTGGCAGGGGGTTAGACTAGCTGAACCTTGTGATTTAAAAATGTGGGATCCTGATTTAATAAACATAGAATCATAGAATATCAGGGTTGGAAGGGACCTCAGGAGGTCATCCAGTCCAACCCCCTGCTCAAAGCAGGACCAATTCCCAACTAAATCATCCCAGCCAGGGCTTTGTCAAGCCAGGGCTTAAAAACATCTAAGGAAGGAGATCCACCCCCCCTAGGAAACCCATTCCAGTGCTTCACCACTCTCTAGAAAAAGTTTTCCTAATACCAACCTAACCTCCCCCACTGCAACTTGAGACCATTACTCCTTGTGCTGTCATCTGCAACCATTGAGAACAGTCAGATCAGCCTCTTTGGAAGCCCCTTTCAGTAGTTGAAAGCAGCTATCAAATCCCCCTTATTCTTCTGCAGACAAAACAATCCAGTTCCTCAGCCTGTCCTCAGAAGTCATGTGCTCCAGCCCCCTAATCATTTTTGTTGCCCTGCTGCGCTCTTCCAATTTTCCACATCCTTCTTGTAGTGTGGGGCCCAAACGTGATCAAGATCCAGAGGGCTCACCATTCGAATAGAGCGAGATGAGATCATGAACCCGCGATGCTGGCAATGCCCCATTTATACACCCAAAATGCATTAGCCTTCTTGGCAACAAAGGCACACTGTCGACTCATATCCAACTCCCGTCCACTGTAACCCTAGGTCCTTTCTGCAGAACTGCTGCCTAGCATTCGGTCCCTAGTCTGTAGCAGTGCATAGGATTTTCCATCCTAAGTGCAGGATTCTGCACTTGTCTTGTTGAACCTCATCAGATTTCTTTTGGCCCAATCCTCTAATTTGTCTAGGTCCTCTGTATCTATCCCTACCCTCTAGCGTATTACCACTCCTCCAGTTTAGTGTCATCTGCAAACTGTGCTGAGGGTGCAGTCCATGCCATCCTCCAGAACATTAATGAAGATATTGAATAAAACCGGCCCCAGGACCGACCCTTGGGGCACTCTGCTTGATACTGGCTGCCCACTAGACATGGAGCCATTGATCACTACCCATTGAGCCCGACGATCTAGCCAGCTTTCTATCCACCTTATGTCCATTAATCTGACCCATACTTCTTTAACTTGCCGACAAGAATACTGTGGGAGACCGTATCAAAAGCTTTGCTAAAGTCAAGGAATAACACATCCACTGCTTTCCCCTCATCCACAGACCCAGTTATCTCCTCGTAGAAGACAATAAGGTTAGTCAGGCAAGACTTGCCCTTGATGAATCCATGCTGACTGTTCCTGATCACTTTCCTCTCCTCTAAGTGCTTCAGAATTGATTCCTTGAGGACCTACACCATGATTTTTCCAGGGACTGAGGTGAGGCTGACTGGCCTGTAGTTCCCCGGATCCTCCTCCTTCCCTTTTTTAAAAATGGCCACTACATTCACCTTTTTCCAGTCATCTGGGACCTCCCCTGATCGTCATGAGTTTTCAAACATAACGGTAGATGGTTCTGCAATCACATCCGCCAACTCCTTTATTACCCTCGGATACAGTGCATCCGGCCCCATGGATTTGTGCTCGTCCAGCTTTTCTAAATAGTCCTGAACCACTTCTTTCTCGACAGAGGGCTGGTCTTCTTCTCCCCATGCTGTGTTGTTCAGTGCAGCAGTCTGGGAGCTGACCTTGTTGGTGAAGACAGAGGCAAAAAAAGCATTGAGTACATTAGTTTTTTCCACATCCTCTGTCACTAGGTTGCCTCCCTCATTCAGGAAGGGGCCCACACTTTCCTTGACTTTCTGTTTGTTACTAACATACCTGAAGAAACCGTTCTTGTTACTCTTAACATCTCTTGCGAGCTGCAACTCCAAGTGTGATTTGGCCTTCCTGATTTCACTTCTGCATGCCTGAGCAATATTTTTATACTCCTCCCTGGTCATTTGTCCAGTCTTCCACTTCTTGTAAGCTTCTTTTTTGCCTTTAAGATCAACAAGGATTTCACTGTTAAGCCAAGCTAGTCGCCTGCCATATATACTGTTCTTTGTACATATCAGGATGGTTTGTTCCTGCAATCTCAGTAAGGAATCTTTAAAATAAGGCCAGCTCTCCTGGACTCCTTTGCCCCTCATGTTATTCTCCCAGGGGATCCTGCCCATCAGTTCCCTGAGAGAGTCAAAGTCTGCTTTTCTGAAGTCCAGGGTTTGTATACTGCTGCTCTCCTTTCTTCCTTGTGTGAGGATCCTGAACTCGACCATCTCATGGTCACTGCCTCCCAGGTTCCCATCCACTTTTGCTTCCCCTACTAATTCTTCCTGGTTTATAAGCAGCAGATCAGGGGAGAGATAGCTCAGTGGTTTGAGCATTAGCCTCCTAAACCCAGGGTTGTGAGCTCAATCCTTGAGGAGGCGATTTGGGGATTGGTCCTGCTTTGAGCAGGAGGTTGGACTAGATGATCTCCTAAGGTCTCTTCTAATCCTATGATTCTAAGAGCTCTGTCCCCAGTTGGTTCCTCCAGGAAATTGTCCCCTCCTCTTTCCAAAAACTTCCTGGATTGTCTGTGCACTGCTGTATTGCTCTCCCACCAGATATCAGGGTGATTAAAGTGTCCCATGAGAACCAGGGCCTGCAATCTAGTAACTTCTGTTGGTTGCCAGAAGAAGCCTCATCCCCGTGGTCTATAGCAGACTCCCATCACAACACCACCCTTGTTGTTCACACTTCTAAATTTAATCCAGAGACTCTCAGGTTTTTCTGCAGTTTCATACTGGAGCTCTGAGCAGTCATTACTGCTCTCTTACATACAGTGCAACTTCCCCACCTTTTCTGCCCTGCCTGTCTTTCTTTAACCATTTATATCCATCCATGACAGTACTCCAGTCATGTGAGTTATCCTATTTGTTATTCAAATCACATCATAGTTCCTTGACTGTGTCAGGACTTCCAGTTCTCCCTGCTTGTTCCCAGGCTTCTTGCATTTGTGTATAGGCACTTAAGATAACTCGCTCATTGTCCTGCTTTCTCAGTCTGAGACAGGAGTCCTCCCCTCTTGCACATTCCTGCTCATGCTTCCTCCTGGTATCCCATTTCCCTACTTACCTCAGGGCTTTGGTCTCCTTCCTCCAGTGAACCTAGTTTAAAGCCCTTCTCACTAGGTTAGCCAGCCTCTCTTCGTTCACTGGTGCCTGGAGCCAGCCCTGGCTCCTGTCCATTTCTCTATGGAAGTACTTCCTTGGATGGAAACAGGCAAAGCGAAGCTCTGCCTCAGACACATGTGGAGGAGACCCATGAAATGAACAGGGAACCCGTGTGTCCAGCATCACCTGAGAACTGGGGGCCAAAGAGAACAAGATCACAGATTATTTCTGACATGACACTGAAACTTATTAGCGTGGACTGTCTGATACACAGGAAACCTACACTACAAATATGAGCTAGGATTTTCAAGGCACCTCAGGGAGTTCGGTGTTCAAGTCCCACTTAAATTCCAGGGGATTTGGGTGCTAAATTCCCTTAGCCTCTTTTGAAAATCCTCCCTGCCCCCATAAATCTTTGATCAGTTAACTAATATTTTAAACTAGGAATTTTAAAATTAGGAACCTAAAGTTAAGCACCTAAATCCATATTTAAGCACTGAAATAAATGGCCTGATTTTCAAAAGTGCTGAGAACCTAGAAGTTCCCAGTGAGTTCATTTGGACCTGTGGCCAACTCGGCACTCTTGAGAAGCAGACATGAGCTGCATCCTGCGGAGACCTGCTGGAGCCCAGATGCTAGGTCTTATCTTTGTGCAAAATGCAGTGCAAGCTTAGAGCACTCTATAAATACTGAAGATATTAATGTAAATCTTTCTGTAAGTTCAATCCTAGAGTAAGTCCCCACTAAGTCAGGCTTTATGGTATTAACATGTTGACAAAGTGAAAAATCAAAGTAGCTCAATAAAAAGGGCATTACTAATTGTGAGTTTACAGTTCATCAATTCTACACAGTAGAGGCAAAAAGATTACTCTGTGCACGACAGCACAGCAGGAGGATTACTGACTGGCTGACATAGGAGGAGAAAATTTCACTGTGAACGTGAATCAGAAGAAAAAGAATTATCAACAAGTGGATAATTAGGACAGGGAAGTGTAATGAACTGGGAAATTATTTTTAGTTACACCATAAATTATCACCTTCTAGTACTTCAGTGAGAGTGGCAGGATCTACAATACCATTAGCATTGCCCATTGGGCTCTTCTTGAGCTATTTGATGACCATGTAGTTTCTATATGGAAATTTCTTAGATTTTTTATATTAATGTATCAAAATGAGGGGGCAAAAGAGAAGGGCTAGCCAAGGAATGGGTTGCAACTTGCAGAGCCAGTAAAATAATGTAAATAAATTAAATAAAGAATTTAAATTTATTTCAGAGACAGTAAAAAACAGTAGATGTCTTCTACTTACAACTAGGGAAGCCTGGCAGAAGAACATTTAAACAATGTCCAGCTTCCTCGGTCTGGCACTCAACATGGAGGAGCCTGACAACCTGAGAACATGAGAGAGAGAGAGTTCTAACCCTCTTGGTTAAAAAGAAAACCTTAGCTAGCCTCAGTTCATGTTTTTAAAGTTTTCTTCAAGATGATGAGGGCTGGGAACATGCTACAATTTTAGGAGGCAGGAGGGAAATCCCAATCTTTTTCACAAGTTATTTAAAACCCGGGAGCAAGAAAATTCACTTGTAGACAAATCTGCTTAAACACCAAACCGTTCTTTAATTCTTGAGTAACATTTTCAAAAGCACCTAAGTGACTTTTAAAAGTGACAGGACCAGCTTTTCAAAGGTACTTAGGCACCTAAAGATGCTGATAGACTCTTCTGTAAACCCCAGTATCTGCATCTGTAGGTGCCTAAATACCTTTGAAAACCTGGCCCTTGGGCTCCTAAGTCCCAGTGACTTTCAGGGCCCTAAACGCCTGTCACTTTTGAAAGGTGACCTTGGTTCCTAAGTCATTTAGGTAGTTTTGAAAGTTTTACCCCTTGTCTATTTGTAACTCACCCACCTCCTGAGTGTGGTGTTCTGTCCCCACTAGAGGCACTGAGACAACTTACAGTTTAATGAGTCTGCTACAGCCTTGGGTAAGAGGCACATAGCTTTTTAGCTCCAGAAGTCCCAGGTTCAATCCTGCCTGCCAGGTGTTACATATTAATGGCAGGAGACTCGTCAATGAAATCTTAAAAGTAAACAAATGGGAATTCTTGCCTGTTACCTTTTACTTCCCTTCTTTATGGATTACAATAGTGAGGTGAGAGCTTTGCCTTCTGATAATTGGCACAACTGCCTGTTTGTCACAAACTAGATATTTTGGCACCCTTTGTTTGGCTTCCTGCTTTTTGGTTTCACTGATCTCAGTTTAATAATTTCTTCATTGAAGTGTCTTATGTGTTCTCTGATTGCTGGTAAACTAGGAAAGCTTTGCAATAATGATATTAGTAAGAGCTTTAACCATGGCTAATGGAAATTATGAATTGCAAAATTCTCTGTCCCAAGACTCAGAAAAGAAATTAGCAGGTACCGATGTTTCCTTTCTGCATCCTGGAACAAGAATTTGCAGTTGGTGGGATCTGACTAGCAATCCCATAAGACTAAAGATGAAGAAAATTTTACCCTAGAAAGGAAGATGACAGGGGAAAAAGAAGACTATTGCACAAAAGAACCTTCTTCCAAAGGCAGTGTCTGAGGAAGAGGAAAGTATCAAATCTATAACATTTAAATAGAGCATGACTTGTCTTTCCAGATTTTTCTGAGGAATTCAGATGGACAAATACTTGAGCTGATCAGAAATCTTTGAAAAAATGCAGCTAAATTTCAATTAGAAGTAGTGAATATCACCAAAAACCTCCAAATATTCATTTGATTTTTAAAATAAACTTGCTTTGACTGTGTTTGATCTTCTGCTTTCTTTCCCAGAGTCTTTTTGCAAAGAAGTTTACTTTCCAGGATGTTCACGGGAGCAGCAAATTTTAAACCAATATTGCAGAATACTAACTTCTGAATCAGTAGTCCAAAGTTTCAGATTGAACTAGAAACTAGATTCTAAGAGTTACACTCATGCAGACTCCAATTTAGGAAAGCACTTGCACAAGCATGTGCTTAAATGTTGCCCTGAATAAAAATGATTTCCTCAATTGCAGCTCCAGTAAGGGACAGCACGGGACACCAAATGACCCATGTGTTAACTCAACACAGCACAAATGTCAAAGAGAGGGAATATACTAAAAAATTAGTTAAAGGCCACAAATTATTTGCAGGATGACTCCTGCAAATAATTTTGAACAGCAATTATATTTGAGAAAATTAGAATCTGTTTGCAGACAATTTATGAGCAGAAAAAGAGGCAAAATTCATTGGACAAATTACTTGCTACAAATTATTCATGCAGCTCTAGTGGAAATTAAACTAGATTTTAAATAATTCTGTCACAGTTTTATTAATCTGAGGTATAATTAATAACACAGGTAAAGTCTCCGTAGAATTTGTATATGTATAATTTTTTTATCTTGACTTTGCTCATTTAATGAACATTTTAACAGATTCACATTTTTAAAATGCTAAAATAAAAATAAGGTTTTGTTTGCCATGAAGTAGTCCTATGGCTGATCAAAATAGCAGACTTTTTGTTGCAGATCTTGAATATATTACTTTCTTATTTTGCTTAATCTTTGGGGAATTTGTTTGTTTAATCATCAGTGAATCTGCTCCATTTTTCTGAAGATTTGCTCATTACTCTTGATGCTAGTGTTACGAGGATTTGAGACATATTTGCGAAAAGCAAAAAGTTATCATCTGCAAAAGTTATTTTATTGACTTTTCACTGAACTAAAACAATAGAAGCAGCTTTGAAATAAAAAGGTTACTTTGGGGCAGTGGTGGGCAACCTGCGGCCCACGGGACATATGTGGCCCGTCAGGGTAATCCACTAGTGGGCCACAAGACAGTTTGTTTACATTGACCGTCCGTAGGCATGGCCACCTGCAGTTCCTAGTGGCCACGGTTCGCTGTTTCTGGCCAATGGGAGCTGTGGGAAGTGGCACAGGGCACTAACGTTTAAAACAAAATTACAAGGAGAAAGTAATGGAAAGAAGAAATACAAGTTGTTGGCTATTTATATGGGGTGAAACTCACCCAGTGCAGAGGGCCATTAGTAGGCCTAGACGCTACCACTTCGGCCTTCAAAGTAGGCCTTATGGCTCTGAGCACAGGTGAAGTTCACTCAATAGATCAGATTCTGATACCCTTACACTGAATAATATCTTATTAGGCAACTGGTTCGATTGACATCAGTGGGACTATTAACCTAGGCCAGGACTCAGCAAAGTATTTAAACGCATGCTTGTCAATGTGACAAAAATACATTTAATTTCTTTGCTGAATAAGGATGGATTTCAGCATGCGCTCAACTTCAGGCACTGCTCATGTGCTTTGCCGAGCCCTGGTAAGGTAAAACTCAGTGTAAGTAAGGATGGCACAATCAGGCTCAGAATAAGTGCATCATTATGGGCTAGCAGAGAAAGGCAATGTTTTATAATGTAAAACTTTTGCATTTTTTTTAATGCAGCATGTATATAAGCTGTTGAACTTCCCAGTGCTGGTTACTAGAGAGGAATATAGGGGCTTCAAATAAAGGATTTCAAATGAAAGATTAGAAATGTCTATGAATAAGAAAAGTGACTGCAGATATATAAGCTAGGATAAAATTACAAATGCTGTTAATCTTTATGCTTCAGGGTATAAGCTGATTGCCAGGTTGGATCGGGAAAATAAACTCCCCTTAGTGTTGCAAATGTAGCTATATTATGTCTTCCTCTGCAGAATCTCATGTTAGTCAGCGTCTGAGCCATTTTACCAGCCTAGACAGACCAATAATCTGATCAGGTGTGCCGATTCCTATGTTCTTAAGATGAATTATTTAAAGTGAAGGCAAATTTTTAACTGCACATTTTTTAACTGTAGGAAAATACATATTTTATGTATTTTGAGTGCAACTAAAAAATGAAAACCTAGGACATGAGAGGTGTTAGTCAGAAGTGTAGTATGGGTCTATTGTGGCATAATAAGTTTTGAGGAGAGTGCACCAGGATGATTATCACTCTGTCACCTTTCCAGCCTTTTAGAGTGTAACAATAAATGATTTCATCACAGTGTGACCCTCTCATATTTGCTCATTAAGAAACGACAGATAGGTCTACACATCACAGCAAGACTACAGATACTGCTATTCCACAGAAAGAAGATCAAATAAAACATTCATTCCCTGACATTTTGGAGAACTAATGATCAGCTTTATGGTCATCACTGAGTTTTATGCCTGCATGGTGATAAAATAAGTGGCTGCTTAATTAGTATGCAGAAAAGGTATACAAATGATATGCTCAGTGTGAAAATAATTTGGCATCAAAACCTGTCTTTTTGAGACAAATAAAAAGGAGACTCTTAAGGGCTGGAGTTTAGGCTACAGATTTAGTCTATCTAAAATTATTGTCATCTGATGTTTGGTACTGTATATATATTCCACTTCTTCACTGACGATGTTTAGTAAAACCACAGCGATTATTAAACTGTTCTGTATTTGGAAATAAGAAGGATGATGTATTCTCATCACATGAGGATGATGAAGTACTTTCTAGACAATCAGTAATTCAGGAGGATGCAAATCAACATCTACTAGGGATAAACAGCTTTAAATCAGCAGATTTAAACTTGCATCCAAGAGACTTAGAAGGAGTTGGCTGAGGATATCTCTGGCTTGCTGATGTTAATTGTTAATAAATCTTGTATAAGCAGAGACAGGATGAGCTGTACCCTGACATCTGGTGGTGAATTATGGGAAGTGTGGAAAGAATGTCCGGAATGTAAAATCTCAAATATTGGCACGCTACCATCCAGACTGCGGTGTGGGGACTGTTTGTGAACAGAAAATGACTCATCAATGACTATCCTTCGTTGGCGCGTGCGTACTTGCTAGACAGGACATGGGTTTGCCAAAACCCAGTGAAGGGAGGAGGTTTGGGGACAGTATTTGTGCCTGGTGGTGCAGGCTCTTGTGGAGCCAGAAGCACCGTTGCACCCCCTCCTCTCTCCACTTGTGAAATTCAGAGTTATTTTTTTATTCCCCTTAAACTCTAGATTACAGGTTACTACACTAACTCACTTTGGGCTACTGGTGAACTAGCCTGGGTCCTACTATGTGCTGAAATCCTAGAGCTAAATCTCACCAAAGAGCTGAATTACTGAGCTGGGAGCACTGTTTTGTGGCTAACTAGTGGGGGGCCTGAAGGCTATATGTGGACGAGCAGCTGGTGAGTCGGAGCGTTATTGTGAAATTGGCTAAGCTTGGACCACGGAACAGGCTGGGGTGGAGCGCGAAGCGGCTGGCAGAGTTAAGTCGCTTGTGTACATCGTTGGTGGAGCAGTTCCACAAGGCATGCTGAAAGCCGAGCAGTGTTGCCGGGGACAACTGGAGACAGCTCACGAGGCAGCTGGTGGACAGCCGAGCGAGTTCTCTCATAAGGTATCGTGCCCCAAGGCAGCTGAGTCGGAGCTAGCTGATAAGTGGGAGCATTTGGCTAAGGACAAGTGCGTCACAAGGAGAACCCCGGGAGAGGCAGGGCAGTGTCTGGCCCTGAACCTACGTCTTAATTGGTGCCACTCTCTTTCTTCACGCCAGGGCTGTGGGGGTAAGCGACCTCTTACAGATAGACTTCTTTAAATTTCTGTGTTTCATTTGATTCTGGCCGGTGGATACCAGAGACTTTTGTGGGTCTTCGAACTTTAACGTAATTGGACTTAAGACCATAAGGGGAAAAGACAATTGCCAAATGTATCTTGGGGGTGGTTGTATGGTTTGGGTTATAACTCTGTTTGTGTGTGTTCTCCAGATGGGGATGCCTGCATTAATTCCTTCCTTTATTAAAAAAATTTTGTTACACTTTCAAACTTTCTGGCACGCTACCATCCAGACTGCGGTGTGGGGACTGTTTGTGAACAGAAAATGACTCATCTGTGGTATGTAAGTGTCCCAGGTCACTGGGTGGGGGCTCAAGCCGGTTATGCATGGTGTTATTGAAACGGAACCCCTGGATACTGAACCCAGCCCTTGTTGCTGCCAACTCAGAGGGGCAGAAGGGTTACACTTGGAATATCAGGGAAGTTCAGGAAGACTGGAAGAGCACTAATGTTACATGAATATTCAAGTGGGATGGCCTGGGTAAGGATGGGAATATAATTAATGCCATTCAACCTAATGGACAAGCAACTGAACATGAGTTCCCAGTGCAATGCCGGGAGCTAATGCAATCCTTGGCTATAAACAAATAGGAGAGTAATGAGTAGGAATAGGTGATTTTCCCTCTGTAAATGGCATTGGTGAGACCAATGCTGGAATACTGCATCCAGTCCTGGTGTCCACATTTTTAAAAAAGATGTTGAAAAATTGGAGAAGATGCAGAAAAGAGACACAGGGCTGTAGAAAATGCTTTATAGTGAAAGACCTAAAGAATTTGATCTGTCTAGCTTATCAAAAGAAGATTGAGAGGTGACTTGATTACAGTGTATAAGTACTTGCATGGGAAGAAAATACTAGGTACTAAAGGGCTCTTTAATTTAGCGGAGTAAGAACCAATGACTGGAGGTGTTTTCTTTCTTGCGCTTATATGGCATCTGCAGAGCAACATTTTATAGATGCAAATTTAAAGGCCTCCTCTCTGATGTTGTGGATATCATTCCATTGACCTCTGAATCCATATTTGGGGCACTGAATTCTGACGTGTCCGATGGTTTGCAATCACATGAAGGGGAATCTTTGATTTTCCACTTGTTCATCAAGTAACTGCATCTTCCATGGTTTGTTCAGATGCAGTTCAGTGTGGTCCAAAGTCAACATGGCAGGTTGAAACTCGGAGGGTAGTTTGTTGGGTCAGAAAAATGTGCTTGCTTGGAACAACAGAGGAGGTCCAGATATTTTGCCATTCCCTGGCCGGATTCAGAGATATGAGATGGTCATGTGTGCTCCATAGTGGTTTTTGCGATTTCAAATATCATTGGGGTATGTTATCTGTAACCTGCCGGATAAGAAATTCTGCAAAGTCTTTAGCACGTTTAAGTTCTTGTGCTATGACTATACTTCGACAAATAGCTGGTGGTTCGATATTTGCACATACAGAAAGCCATGGTAGAGGTGTTGATTTTAACATTCCTGTGATGACTCACATCATCTGATTCAGCTGCCTATCCACAAGTTGGGTATGGCAGCTTCTTGTCCACACCAGTGTACAATACTCTGCAATTGAGTACAGCAGGGCCAAGGCCGATGCTGGTTAATACAGGGGCTGTTGCGCTCCAGCTTGTTCCTGTTAACTTTTGAATAATGTTGACGCGAGTCTTCATTTGAAAGGCTACTTTCTTGAGGTGTTCATGAAAGGTCAGTGTGAGATGAAGAATGACACCAAGATTATGACCCAAAGCCACATACAGTTTCACTACAAAACTTGACAGGATATTTTGTGCAATTCTATTGTCAAGATGGAAAGTAGAGACTACTGATTTCCCAGAATTTGATCTGAGATGCTGCTTTTGGCAGTACTCCTCCATGATCTTATGGTCAGATGTAAACGTCACTTCAAGTTCTTTAAAGCTACAAGCCTGCATTGCAAGTTCCAAATCATCAGCAGACACTAACTTCTGTGCTATCATTTCAGGCATATCTCTCATGTATACATTGAAAAATGTCTGAGAAAGTTCAGAGCCTTGTGATAGCCCATTACTCAAAGTGCATGACTTGCTGATTTGACCTCTAATGTGCATCCTTCAGCCATTAAGCATACTGCTCAGGAGCCTGAGAATCTGCACGTGGGATCACTTTGGCCAGCTTCAGTAGCCAACCATCCTTCCAGACTGTGTCATATACTGCTGATAGATCAATGAAAGCAGTAATGGTGCTGAGTTTTTGTTGGAATCCAGCCTCAATGTTTGTAGTGGGGGTCACAGCAACTTCTGTGTAGTCAAAAACCAGCTTTCTCCTTGGGTAGGCTGGTGTCCACAGTGGGCCAAATTCAGTTCAGATCATAAACTTCATTACCTGGCAGCTGGTGCTCAAGAGGGACATTGACCTATGACTAGAAAACTGATCTGCAGGTTTTCCAGGCTTTAGGAGTGCAATGACCTAGGCTTCTCTCCACACACAGGGAATTTCAGTGATCTCCATGATGTTCGTGAAAAGCTGCATTACCATTTCCATGCCAGTGGACCCAGGTTCTATAAAAACTCAGGATAGATAGGTACAAATTATATCGGAAGGACAGAACATGTCGAGCTGGTGGGAGAGTGGCACTATATGTGAAAGAAAGCTTAGAAACAAATGAAGTAAAAATCTTAAATGAACCAAACTGTACCATAGAATCTCTATGGATTGTAGTTCCATGCTCGATTAAGAAGAAAATAGCAGTAGGGATATATTACTGACCACCTGACCAGTATGGTGATAGTGACTTCAAAATGCACAGAGGGATTAGAGAGGCTATAAAAACAAAAACTCAATAATAATGGAGGATTTCAACTATCCTCATATTGACTGGGTACATGTCACCTCAGGACGGGATGCAGAAATAAAATTTCCTAACACCTTAAATGACTGCTTCTTGGAGCACCTAGACTTGGAACGCACAAGAGGAGAGGCAATTCTTGATTTGGTCCTAAGTGGTGCACAGGGTCTGGTCCAAGAGGTGAGTATAGCTGGACCGCTTGGTAATAATGACCATAATATAATTAAATTTAACATCCTTATGGTGGGGAAAACATCATGGCAGCCCAACACGGTAGCATTTAATTTCAGAAAGGGGAACTACACAAAAATGAGGTGGTTAGTCAAACAGACAATAAAAGGTACGGTGCCAAAAGTGAAATCCCTGCAAGCTGCATGGAAACTTTTTAAAGACACCATAATAAAGGCTCAACTTAAATGTATACTCCAAATTAAAAAACATAGAAAGGGAACAAAAAAGAGCCACCGTGGCTAAACAACAAAGTAAAAGAAGCAGTGAGAGCCAAAAAGGCATCCTTTAAAAAGTGGAAGTTAAATCCTAGTGAGGAAAATAGAAAGGAGCATAAACTCTGGCAAATGAAGTGAAAAAATATAATTAGGAAGGCCAAAAAAGAATGTGGAGAACAGCTAGCCAAAGACTCAAAAAGTAATAGCAAAAAAAAATGTAAGTACCTCAGAAGCAGGAACCTGCTAAACAACCAGTGGGGCCACTAGACGATTGAGATGCTAAAGGAGCACTCAAAGATTATAAGGGCACTGTGAAGAAACTAAATGAATTCTTTGCATCGGTCTTCACAGCTAAGGATGTGACGGAGATTCCCAAACCTGAGCCATTCTTTTTAGGTGACAAATCTAAGGAACAGTCCCAGATTGAGGTGTCATTAGAGGAGGTTTTGGAACAAATTGGTAAATTAAACAGTAATACGTCACTAGGACCAGATGGTATTCACCCAAGAGTTCTGAAGGAACTCAAATGTGAAATTTCAGAACTACTAACCTATCATTTAAATATCAGCTTCTGTACCAAATGACTGGAGGATAGCTAATGTGATGCCAATTTTTAAAAAGGGCTCCAGAGGTAATCCCAGCAATTACAGCCTGATAAACCTGACTGCAGTACCTTGCCAACTGGTTGAAACTATAGAAAAGAACAGAATTGTGAGACACATAGCTGAACATAATTTGTTGGGGAAGAATCAACACGGTTTTTGTAAAAGGAAATCATGTCTCACCAGTTTACTAGAATTCTCTGAGGGGGTCAACAAGCATGTGGACAAGGGGGATCCAGTGGATATAGTGTACTCAGATTTTCAGAAAGCCTTTGTCAAGGTCCCTCACCAAAAGCTCTTAAGTAAGCTGTCATGGGATAAGACAGAAGGTTCTCTCATGGATCGGTAACTGGTTAAAAGATAGGAAACAAAGGGTAAGAATAAATGGTCAGTTTTCAGAATGGAGAGAGGTAAATAGTGGTGTCCCCCAGGGGTCTGTACTGGAACCAGTACTATTCAACATTCTCATAAATGATCTGAAAAAAGGGGTAAATAGTGAGGTGGCAAAATATGCAGAATGTTGATAAATGCAAAGTAATGCACATTGGAAAACATAATCCCAACTATACATATAAAATGATGGGGGTCTAAAAAGACGGTTACTCACCTTTGTAACTGTTGTTCTTCGAGATGTGTTGCTCATATCCATTCCAGTAGGTGTACGTGCCGCGCGTGCAC
>NC_133769.1:321178224-321180197 GCF_003597395.2 Chelonoidis abingdonii
ACCCCATAGAAAAACAAGCTGTTTGAGCCATACATACAAATAAGGAGGGTGTCTAAGGTTATTATTGCTTTCACTACAAAATTGCATTAGCTAATAGACTGGACGGATTTATGACACTGGAGCTTTCACAGGTTGTCAGATCATTTACAGGAACAGTGATTCACTTAATGCTAAGAGCTCAGAATTTAATCAGGTATATTTATCTGTGTCAGATTTATGTGTGTATATATATATTTGGTATGCTATGTTTCACTCCAGCAAAAATATTATGGACAAATTATAAGCCATGATAATGATATGTAGTTTGCACTTAATGGAAGCACTAATGGACCTTAGCTATTGTGGCGCAATTGGCATGGCTATAACTGTTTACACTGTTCATGGGAAATACAAAAGTCATTTTCTTTTTTGATTCCAGAGGGAGCCATCCCCTCCTCCCAGACATTCAGGGGTAGAATTTGGACATCGGTGTACAAGAAAAGAGGGCAGGTTTTGGAATACCAATTTCAAAGCCTGTTAAAATGTCACATTAGTTATACACTGGTTACAGAACAGAGAGAGGTAACAAGGAATTAATAGCACTGACTGCAGTCAGACATAACAAAAGCAGCAGAGCTGCAGCCTGAATTCTCAGGGCCTGGGGTCAGATTTAGAAATGTCCCCTCAGACCTGTGGGGTGTATAATTTTCCACCATTTTGTGTTCATTCCTACAGCCTGCTCCAAAGCCAGCCAGACACACTCACACAGTGCTCTCTCAGGGACACCTTATTTTTATTCCTCTCTTAACATACAAATTAAAGTTACTCTGACTGAAAATGTACACTTGATCTTTTGATATGGAAAAACATAACTCCCACCAATAGATTTTTTCTTTGTTTTAAATCAATGTCTCTAACCCCCATTTTTTTACCTTTTTAATTTTTATGGGCCATTTCTTTAAATTGATTTTTTCCACACTAGAAAGCAACAGTGTTTTCCATGGTGTTATTTTTAAATCCCAGGAGAAGCTCAGTGTTTTGCCAGTCTAAGGTTTAATACAACATTTTTACCTTCTGCTTTCTATTAAACAAAATAACCCTGTACTTATGAGCCCTCTTTGCTTTTTGCTTGCTGTCATACTTTCCTCCATTACATATTTTCTTTCCTTCTATATGAATTTTTCCAGCACCCTACCAATCAGAATCTGTTTTTCCTAAGTCAAATTTTTCTAGGTTTAATTTACTATCTGGCAGTGGTTAGGCCAGATCTCCAGTGACTCCTAAGGGTATGGCTACACTCACACTTTACAGCGCTGCAACTTTCGCACTCAGGGGTGTGAAAAAACACACCCCTGAGTGCTGCAAGATACAGCGCGGCTCCCAGCGCTGCACGCTACACCCGTAGAGGATGTGGTTTACGTGCAGCGCTGGGAGAGCTCTCTCCCAGCGCTGCTGCTCCGACCACACTCATACTTCAAAGCGCTGCCACGGCAGCACTTTGAGATTCCAAGTGTAGCCATACCCTAAGACTAGTCTTACAACTCATCTATGCAATCACACCCATCTCTACGGCTACCTACCTCCCCCCACCTTTGTTTATTTACCTGTCCGCTATTATCTACATCCCAGACTCTGAACTCTCTGGGGGCAGAGCTGTCTTTGAGTTATTTGTTTGCTCAGTGCCTAGTACAAGGGGGCCTTGTCTGGGGTCCTCAGATCCTACCTCATCAGAAATAATGATTTAATTTAATTTTCTCATCCTCCTTCTTACCCTGAGTTGCACTCTTTTTTCCTCCCCATGTCCTCTTTCACTCTTTCTTTTGGAGCACCCACAGCAGGTTTTTGTGTTTTTTTTTTTTTGGTTCGGCCGGGTGGTGCTGGAGGTGTTTTTTTGTTTGTTTTTGTTTTGGCCAGGAGGTGCTCGGGGGGCTTCGGTGGCATGGTGCTCGGGGCGGCGGGGGGTTTGGGCAGTGCCCCGCTTGGGGAGGCACGGA
>NC_133769.1:321180414-321198704 GCF_003597395.2 Chelonoidis abingdonii
GGCATGTGGGCATGTGCAGTGCTGGCTCTCTGTAGGCCTCTGGACACATATCTCCTGCCTAAGCCCCAGAGCAAGTCACAAACCAGGGAAAGACAGGGAAAGATATACCTATCTCATAGAACTGGAAGAGACCCTGAAAGGTCATTGAGTCCAGCCTCCTGCCTTCAGTAGCAGGACCAAGTACTGATTTTGCCCCAGATTCCTAAGTGGCCCCGTCAAGGATAGACTGCCCTCTGTCTCTGCTGTGGAAGTTGTTCCACTGTGGATAAATAATGAAAGAGTGGGTGGACCAGGAGGACTGGGCTCTTGTAGACACCGGGTGGGTTTCTTAACCACCAGGCTACAGAGTCATTTTCATTGTCTCACTCCCTCTCTCTGGCTCAGTGATCATTCCACTGTGGATAAATACTTAGTCATTAGGTGACTGGAAATGACTCTACAGCCCAGTGGTTAGGGCATCCACCTGGCAGATAGGAGACATTGGATGCAATCCCCCTGCTCTAACCACTCTTCCGTTATTTATCTACAGTGGACCAGTTTCAACAGGCAAGACTGTGGGAGCCTTACATCAGACTATGCCATAGAGCACTCTTGTGAGAGACCCCTGTTCTAATCCTTTCTCCCCCTCTGCCAGAGAGGGCAAGAATTGAACCTGGGTCTCCCACATCCCAGGCAAGTGCCCTACCCACGGAGTTAAATGTTATAAGTAGGAGAACTGCCTCCTCCATCTGTTTTTTGTCGAGTGAGGCAGGAATCTAACTCTTTCCCTCAAGAACCGCCATAGGCACCTATGCTATCTGATTCCAAGCAGTGGGTTCCCACTTGTGGATCCCTAAGCAGAGCGAGGTGCCTCCCTGCAGCCTGGACTTAGGTGCCAATCTCAGAGAGGGTACACACACCTCTGGCCAGCATCTCCCATTGGCTAGTTTAGAGAGGGAGTCGCCTAGCATACATGGTTTTTGTGGACTGCATGCTTAGGTACCTGTCTTTCCCTATTCATTGTACAGGGAGCCTAGGCACCTATTCCACTTTGGGGATTTTCTAGCTGCCTAAAAGTTAGGCGCCATGACACTCAGCAAAGCAACAGCTAAGTCCCTTTGTGGGTCCCACCCTATGTTCCTAACACTTCAGTAAGGAAGTTTGGTGTCTATGCCTTTACATAACAAGTGTCAACATTCCAGGTGACAAGTACAATTCTACAAAACTAAGAAGCCACTGAGAATTTATCCTGGTGAAAAGAGGCAGATGGAGCTTTAATGAAAGGAATTAAAAACAGATTTTTGCTTAGAAATTGCAATGCAGCCAATTTCTGTTTCTATCCTGAGGTAATGGGCCCAAACCCCAGGGTGACTACGGCAGAAAGAAATTATGAGATAATTGGAAAGGCAGATTTGTTCATTTGAACTAGAAGCAAAAATACTTCCTCAGGTGAGTTAACTCTGGCGTCATCTCACCACACGGTCTTTTAGCTGGTTAAAGCTAGAAATGTCAGTTTCACTAGTAACTCATTTTCAGAACAGATAATTGAGCAATAAGACACTCCAAGGCATTTGTTAATGTTTAATGATGCATGCACAAGGCCAAAGAGCCTACACTTCGGAGCTCATTCAGTCTTAGCAAGCGTTGTAAGCCTCTAATCTGACCTGTATCTGGGTTTTTCCTTAATGTCTTTAGAAAGTGCAGACCGTTAGTGAAAAGTGTGAGTCATCTGAACACTAGAACACAGTTAGGTTCTGAAGCACTGAACATGTGTGCACGTCTATATGAACAACACATATCTGCACATAAGAACGGCCATACTGGGTCAGGCCAAAGGTCCATCTAGCCCAGTATCCTGTCTTCTGACAGTGGCCAATACCAAGTGCCCCAGAGGGAATGAACACAACGGTAATCATCAAGTGATCCATCCCCTGTCACCCATTCCCAGCTTCTGGCAAATAGAGGCTAGGGACACCATCCAGCTAATAAGCATTGATGGACCTATCCTCCAAGAATTTATCCAGTTCTTTTTTGTGATTCAGGTACGGAAACCCCAGGGTTTTTTCAGAAAAAAATGACCTAGTAGGTTTTAATTGGAGGGCAGTTCATGTGTTGAACATCTATGCTACCTGGAAGTATTTCCATGAACATATGTTCAATGTTCGGATACTGGAAGAAGTAAGTCTCTTATTTCAGTTTGTTAATGAAAACTATTACAAGAGAAAACTATTTCAGCAATTACATCAAGGTTCTTGCTATGACTATTAGAAAACAATAAGAATGTTATATAAATCTCCGGAAGTCTTAGGGGGAAGAGAAATAGATGGAATCATTAGAGATTAGAGAGGGGTGTGACAAGTGAGTGGAATCAACAGTCATTGGATGTTGGAGTGGAGAGTGGGTGGGGTTGTGAATGGAAATGGAGGAATGAGTTGCTAGACTCTAGAAGTATCTGGAACGTGGGCAGACCCTCAAAAATATGGTTGTCTATCTACAGCTAACTAGAATATCCTAGTTTTGAATGGTCTGTCTTTGCAGTGTTCAGTTTGTTAGGTGATTGTTCCTCATTTCAACTGTAGTAAATGTGAAAGCTGCAGATCAAAACTGCACATCAGTGATTAATGTTTAGTATTTATCAAAAATCAGTACATAACCTATCTAACTCAACATGGCTAGAAGTGAAGGAAGTGGTACGAAAGAGTGGACTGAAGTAATGAAAACATAATATTCTTCTAATGCGAAATATAAACACTGAGAAGAGGTGCTGAACAGCAAGACAGAAAGGATTTACACTTATCTGAAAAATGCAGAAAATCTGTTTCTTTGAATTCTTTAAAGTCAAATGTGCCAGTGAATGAAACTATTTATTGAAGGGGAGACAGCAGAATGTTAACAAGTTTTATGATCCTGCAAGCAAGATGTTTTTATGCCATCATCATCATTATCTTCCAAATGTAGCCTCAGTCATCACTTAAGTCCCTGCTCGAGGCTTTCAACTATTGTTCAATATCAGCATCATTTAGGAGCATCTCTGTTCATCTTCAATGCCCGAAAAATGGTAAAGATCAACTGATGATTGTGTTATAAAAGCAGATGAAAAGGTGTTGAACTTGATAAGGCAGTTGAACTTAATGAGGAAGTTGCAACCTTCTTTTACACTAACAACATTGCCTTCAACATAGCACAAAATGAGCCTTTTGGAAAACTGATTGAAACCCTTTGCAGAGATACATTCTTACAGGTCTGCTACAAGACTTGAAATAAAGGAAAAGTTTAAAGGAAGAACTAAAAGAATCAACAATAATATTGATGCACAGTGGTTGGCCAAACATGAGAAATTACCCGCAAATGGCTATAAACATTCAGAGAGGGGGGAAAAAGGATTCCTACTTGTTGCTATTGATTTACATCTGAAATGGAAACAGCAGAATAGTGGTCCAAATTGTAACTGCCTATTATTAATCTCAAACAGCAAGTAAATTTGATGGAAACTCAAGCTATTTGCCTGGATAACAATACAAAATTATTGGATGGCAAAACTGATTACATTACAAACACAACGCTATACTTTTGCAGACGGAACACAAACTAGCAACTGAACAATAACCAAAGGATATAAGGATGCTTGTTTGCTTGAGGAGCTTAGACCGACTAACATTTCTAGGTAAATGGATTTCCGGAGACATTACAGCTAAACACTGAGGCTGATCCCTTACATAACATATTGAAGAGGCCTTAATCCCAGGTCAGAAATGTAGCAAGTACAACAAAGGGCAGGATATGCAGAGAATAACATTTGGACTCTCATAACTCAGTGACTGACAAAGTTGGGAGAGAGCCTTTTTAAAAAGACATACAAAATTGGAAATTCTGCATTCCCTCTCCCCCACCCCCATTTAAGAATAAATAGGAGGAGTAACAAGAAATATTAGACCATCCTTTTAAACCTGGTCAACCTCATGGTAAGGAATGAAGATAAAAAAAACACATCAACTGGGACAAGAACTTAATGGTAAAACTACTGAATAAAATAGAAGCACCTACTTTAACATCTAATTCAGATTTTGAACTAAGAATTATCCTCATGAAATAACAAAGACATAAGAAATTCAGATATCTTCTGGAATCAATGGGATAAATAGTGGTAGTGAATTAATTCTTTCACTTTACACACACTAATTAGTAGTAGCAATATTTAGTATTTATATTGCAGTAATGCTTTAGAGCAGTGCTTTTTAACTTATGGCCCACAGACCCCTGGAGGTCCACAGACTAAGTCTAAGGGGACTACAAAACATGACTATGAAAATAAAGTTTCAGGTCCCAGAAAAGGTATGTCGTTTTTCTGATCAGTCTGAAGTATGTGAATATACCCACCTACAGGTCAAAATCCAGAATTGTTGTCATTACCATAGAAGCCTACAATTTAGTGCTCTTTCTCACATTGCATCAAATGCCGTGCCAAGCACATGAAGCATTTATAGTTGAATTATGTTCAGTCAGTTTTCAGTCTAAGACTTCTACGGTAGGAGTCCACGGACTACAGGTTGAATTTCCCAAGGGGTCCGCACCTCCATTTGAAATGCAGGGGTCTGCAAATGACAAAAGGTTGAAAACCACTGCTTTAGAGACTTTAACCAAGTCAAAACTCAATTGTGCTAAGTACTGCATAAACATATGGAAGAGTTTAAAAGTGGTTTCATTCTGGCTTGCCAGCTTATTCATGCAGAGTTTTGGCCACCTAAAATTTTGTGCAATGCAATTTACATGTGCCATTTCAGGGTTTGGCAGCCTTTAGAAAGAGGGGCAAAGAAAAGTGCTAGTGCAAAATCTTGACCATGCCATTTGAGACATGCAATTTTAGATTCTGCATTTGAAAATTTGCTCTGAAAATGTCAGTGTTTGTAAGACACTTTAGCCATAGCCAGCACATTCCCATCCTTTCCTTTCTCCCCTGCCCTCCCAGACACATTATCCCACCATTTAGACAAGCCCACAGTGCCTGACCTTTTAAAGTTTTCCATATCTTTTTTCTCATTTTTCTCACTCTTTTGTATTCTATCATCTCACTAATTAAAGCCCCAGTCTGACAACAAGCTCTAGGTGGGAGCAGAGCTCTAGCCTTTGTGGATCTCATGGTAGGATCAAGGCCTAATTACCCATCTATATCTAGTTATTTTGCTCTGGTTTTTCTGTAACACTATCATTGTTGTATCCAAGCAATGTTTGTGAAAAGTAAAGGAAAGATGAAAGTTTGATGGCTGTTGCCTGCATCATTATAACACAGGGAGAACTGGAAGGAATGAAAAAGAATTGGCCTAAACTGTACAAGCCATTTTCTTTTTAGTTAGCTTCTGTTTAATTTCTCTTTCTTGCTTATGCAAATATAATGGCATTAATTCCTGCCCAGGGTAAAGTCAATGTATATTTTATGAGCAATAAGGGAAAATAATGCAATTTCAGCCAGAGGTAACTGCTTGCATATTGTCCATGCAAGGCTGATTATACATTGGAGTGACAGCTCTGCAATTAAGGAAGTGACAAGTCCTGCATGAGTTAGAGTCCTTATTTATTTTTTGTTCATGTTTTAAATTTAATAAATGTTTATTTCCTCTTAGCAGCATCCATAGAGTCAGCCTGGGCTCCCCCTAGAGTGGTGCCTCCATGGCACCCAATATAGGGGCCTGCCGACCCCCCACCCTCTCAGTTCCTTCTTGCCAGCACTCCAACAGAGGGGTAGGAGGGTGGGTATTGGAATGGACATGAACACCACATCTCGAAGAACAACAGTTAAGAGAAGGTGAGTAACTGTTTTTTCTTCTTTGAGTGATTGTTCATGTCCATTCCAAGCAGGTGACTCCCAAGCATTGCTTGTCGGCGATAGTGGGTACTGCTCCCCCTGCATGGGCGGCAGGTTTGTAGAAATTTTGGTGGTGCCCAGAACCCGCCCCTGTCCAAACTCCACCCCCCCAAAACTCCACCCTCTACCTGCTCAAGGCTCTGGGAGGGAATTTGGGTGGGGGAGGAGGTCTGGGATGCAGAAGGAGTGCAGGTGCTGGGAGGGAGTTTGGGGATGGTAGGGGGTATGGAGGGAGAGGGTGCAGACTCTGGGAGGGAGTTTGGGAATGAGGGCTCTGGCTGGGGCTGGAGATGAGGGGTTTGTGGTGCTGGAGGGATTGAGGGCTAAGGCAGAGGGTTGGAGTGCAGGGGGATGAGGGCTCTGGCTGGGTCTGGAAATGAGGGGTTTGTGGTGTTGGAGGGGCTCAGGGTTTGGGCAGATGGTTGAGGGTGCAGTGGAGGGGTGAAAGCTCTGGCTGGGGGTATGGGCTCTGGGGCAGGGCGAGGCAGGGCTGGGGATCAGTTTGGGGTGCAGGCAAGCTGCTCCGGGACAGGGGCCAGAGGACTCCCCCCCGCCCTTTCCCTGCCGGCAGCAGCGAGCTCTGGGGGAGGAGCCCATTTTCCTGCCCGCCCCCAGCAGCACACTCATCCCTACCACTGTCACTGTATGTGCTCCTAGGGCCCCTCTCAGGTCCAGGAATCTCCCTCGCCTCCCCTATTGTGGGTGCCGTGGGGTGCTCCCCTGCTGTTGCCCCTGACTGTAGCCTTACTGGAGGTGAGGGATGGGGCTTCCTCCTTGCCCAGCGTGGGGCAGAGCGGTGACTGCGGGCAGGGCAGGGGGGCTGTGCTGCTGGAGGGTCCTGCTGGAAAAGGGAAAGCTCTGAGGGGAAGGGCGGGCTCAGAGTCAGTCTGCCCTGGCAGTGGAGAATGGGGGGCACTAGGACCCTGCAGCAGCAGTTGCTGCAGGGAGGCAGCATGGAGCTGCACGGAAGAGGAGGGACACTCTGCTCCCTCCGGGACGTGCACGGGGCCAGCAAGGGGGGGCCAGGGGACACTTGGAGGTGATGCAGGGGGGGTGGCAGGTGGGGCCAGGGGCTAGACCCGGCCCCAAACATTGGTGCTGCTGGGCACCTGGGCTCTGAATATTGCTGGTGCCCGGGCACCACATGGGTATATAACTTGCCTCCCATGTCCCCCTGGTCTTCATGCTTGGAGACCTCGGAGTTGGAAAAGGAATTTTATCGCTCCAGTAGATCAATGCACTGGAAGTCAGCTTCACAGAGAAGTCAGAAACCTTACCTGGTGCCATGGCAGCGGCATTGGCCGCTGCCTTCCCAGTGGCCATTCTGGACTCCTTGGGTTTATCATTAGTCTCAGAGGCAGATGCACGGTCCATGCTTCAGGTCCGTGTCGGTCTCTGAGATGTCTGTAGCTCCGGTGCAATTGCCTCTATCAGCGGCACCGCCATCCGAGAGGGGGGTGCCACCTATTCAACAAGATCCAGCACCACCTCGTCAGACATCAGCACCAGTGAGGGCTATGTCTGCGATGCCACAGGCACCGCTCAGCACGCCTTGTTGTTCGGCGTTGACCCTGGTACTGATCATAGTGTCGCCCCCTCCATCTGCACCAGCCATGCAACCCGAGTATCATGTGCCGCGGGACCCTGCAGGAGCTGAAGGTAGCGAGGAAGGTTGTCTGTCTACAACTTCCTCTTCTTCCTTGCCGGATGAAGCAGTGGCAGTAACTTCGATGGCACTGGCTCTGGAAGACAACCGGGTGCTTCAGCAACTGCTCAGACGGGCTGCCCAAAGCCTGCTATTCAGGCTGAGGAGGTTGAAGTGGATGTGGACCCGGTAGTGGACATCTTAGCAAGGGCGGCTCCAGGCACCAGCGCTCCAAGCGTGTGCCTGGGGCGGCAAGCCACAGGGGGCACTCTGCCGGTCACCGCTAGGGCGGCAGGCAGGGTGCCTTCGGCGGCTTGCCTGCGGAGGGTCCGCTGGTCCCATGGCTTCGGCGGACCTTCCGCCCTTGGGGCAGCAAAATGTCTAGAGCCGCCCCTGCATCTTAGTTCCCTTGGGCCCATCTAAGGTTGCTCTTCCATTTAATCAGGACGGTAATAGACAATTCCCACACTCTATGGCAGACCCCAGCCTCTCTAGCCCCTACAGCCAAAAGGATGGAGAGATGTTACTTTGTACCCTCCAAAGGGCGTGAGCACCTGTATGCCCCCCCCAACTCTCTGATAGTCGATGCAGCTAACCAAAGGGAGCATCAGGGGTTCCAGGGGTCTACTCCAAAGAACCGAGAGGCCAAGAAACTAGATTCAGTGAATACCTGATGGTATGGGCCCTTTTGAGGGCCTAGAACACCAGTTGCACCTCCTCCTCTCTCCACTGTTGAAGAGCAGAGCTAATTTTGATTCCATTAGGAATCCATCTAGAGACTGCTGAGCTGAATTCACTTTGGGCCAATGGTGCACCAGCACTGGGGCTCCCCTACTACAAGTTGAAATCACTAAGAGCTGAAATCACTAAAAGAGCTAAACTTACTGAGCTGAGTGCTGTGTTAACTAGTGGGGGAATCTGAAGATCTATTGCTAAGCAGCTAGCAAAGTGGAGCAGTTTGCAGCATGATTGGAGCAGCCCACGCAATAGTGAGTGGGGTGGAGCTGAGCAGTTTGTCGGAAGGTTGGAGCGGCCCATGGAACAGCGAGTGAGCAGAGTGGAGCGGTTTGTGGGGACGGCTGGAGCAGTTCACGAGCCAGCTGGAGGAGCGGCGCAGCTGGTGGAGTGGAGTTGGTTGTGGTGAAGGCAGCAGCAGAACTCTACAGAGAGGCAGGGCAGTCTGCCCCAACCTACGTAAGGTGCCCCTTAACACCCTGTGCCCCCTCACCCATTTCCACCCAGGCTAGGGGGGTAAAACTCTGCAGATAAACTTTTGAATCCAGGGACAGAGACTTTGGGGTTGTTGGACTTTGGGGTGATTGGACTTAAAACCTTAAGGGAAAAAGGACACTGTCAAAATGTACTTGGTGGGTCTTTTGCTCATGGTTTATGTTATGAATCCTGTTTGTGGTGTTTCCCCAATATGATGCCACATTGCTTCCCTCCTTTATTAAAAGGATTTTGCTACACTCAGATTCTGTGCTTGCAAGAGGGGAAGTATTGCCTCCTAGAGGCGCCTGCGGGGGTGGTATGTAATCGTCCCAGGTCACTGGGTGGGGGCTCGAGTTGGTTTTGCTTTGCGTTATTGAAAAGGAATCCCTGGATACTGAACCCAGCCCTTGTTGCTGCCAACTCAGAGGGGCAGAAGGGTTACATTAACTTACAGCTAACACTAACTATGAAACTATGAGAATCAGAACTATATACACAAACTGTGACACTACTAGGCTTACTACAAGAGTGCAGCAAAGTTCCGGCCAGCCGTCACTGGTGGTAACTGAGGGGGCTGGGAGGCCCTTATACTGGACACCATGGAGGCACCACTCCAGGGGGTGCCCAGGCTGATCCTACGGACACTGCTAAGGGAAAATCTTCCAGCTGGCATGCACGTGGCGTGCACACACCTGCTTGGAATGGACATGAACAATCACTCAAAGAACATGTTTGTTTCAAGTGTAAATGAATTTTTAAGTGTCTCCCCAGAGAATGAGCTCTACCCTCTGCAAGAGAGAATGAAGTTACTGTTAGTTAACTATAGGCCTGTTAGTTCGACATCTGTAGTATGTAAGGTCTTGGAAAAAATTTTGAAGGAGAAAGTAGTTAAGGACATTGATGTCATTGGTAATTGGGACAAATTACAACATGGTTTTACTAAAGGTAGATCATGCCAAACCAACCTGATCTCCTTCTTCGAGAGGTGACAGATTATTTATGACAAAGGAAATGCCAGTAGATCTAAGTTTACCTCGATTTCAGTAAGGCATTGTGACACGGTTCCACAGGCGGGAATATTATTAAATTCGAAAAAGATTGTCAATACTGAAATTGATAAGGTGGTAGGAACTACGGTTAAAGGGGACGGACTACAACGAGATCGTCCATGAAGGAGTGAACTGTCAGCCTGCGCAAAGAGCGCGCTTACTAGTGGAGTTGCCTCAAGGATCAGTTTTGGGACAATCTTATTTAAGATTTTTATTACGTGACCTTGGCACGAAAAGCGGAATGTGCTAATAAATTTGCATATGACACAAAGCTGGGGTAGTTGCCAACACACGAGAAGGACCGGGATCGCACTGACAGGAAGATTGGAGACCTGTTGTAAACTGGGTAGTAATGTAAGTTAGGATGAAAGAATTGAATAATGAAAAATCGCAAGGTCTGCACTTTAGGGCGAACTCAACTCAATAAGAACTTTTAGATTCTTTGGCACATTCATTTAGACGGCAACAGGGGAGGAGAAGGCCTTGGAGTACTGGTGATCACGGATGACTTATGAGCCGCCGAATGCAATTATGGCCGTCTTAAAAAGCAAATGCAGTTTTAGAATGCATCAGCGACCCCCGAGGTATTGTCCAGCAAAGATTTAGGATGTGTTGAGAGTACCGTTATTAGACGGCAATGCGAGCCTCATCTGGGATCCTATGTGCAGTTTGCGTCTTTCCTGTTTGAAGAAGGACGAATTCAAACTGGACAACAGGTTTCAAGAGACAGGCGACGTAGGATATCGAGGAATGGAAACCTGCCTATGAAAGAAGCCTCAAGAGCTCCCCGTGGCTTCTGTTTAGCCTTAGCCAAAGAAAAGCTACGGGGGGGATATGCTTATCTTTTAAGGTATATCAGGGGGATTAAATTAGGAGGGAGGAATTATTAAGCATATAGTACCATGTAACACAAACAAATTGGGTACAAAACGGGACATTAGGAAGTTTAGACTTAGAAAGTGCAAAGGTTTTCTAACCATTAGAGGAGTGGTTCTGGAACAGCACTTTCCAAGGGGCCCCAGTAGTGGGGGGCAAAAGACATATTCTGCTTTAAGACTAAGCTGGAAAGTTTATGGAAGGTGATGGTTGATAGGATAGTTTAATTTTGGCAAATATGATCTTGGATTATCAGCAGATAAGTTGCCACTGGTCTCTGTGATGGGTTGTTGACTCGGGATGCCCATGGATCCTGGTTCTTGCAGGGAGAATTCCTTTCTCTGGAGCTGGCTGGGATGAGTCTTGCACACAATGTCAGGTTTAGTGATCGCATATTGGGGTCAGGAAGGATCTGCGCTCCGGGGCAGATTGGCAGCGGCCCTGGAGGTGTTTTTGCCTTTCCTCCTGCAGGCGTGGGGCATGGGAGTTACTTGTTGGTGGGAGTCTCTGCAGCTTGAGGCTTACAAACCACAGTTTGAAGACTTTCAATAACGCGGCTAGTTAGGGGTTTGTTATAGAAGTGGATGGGTAGGGTTCTGTGGCCTGCTTTGTGCAGGAGGTCAGACTAGATGATCATATTGGTCCCTTCTGACCTATGAGTCTAAGTTACTTTTTGTACAAAAAGGCTTTCTATTTTCATTCCCTAAGTGCTGTCTATTCTGCCTCAAACCTCACTGAGTGCTGTGTACAGAATGTCTCAACAACTAAGAGCCAGGTTCTCCAGCTGCTGTAAATTGACCTAGCTCCACTGAAATCAAGGAATTATGCAGGGTTGAACTATGTGAGGATCTAGCCTATGGGTCGGCAACCTCTGGCACGCGGCTCGCCAGGGTAAGCACCCTGGCGGGCCTGGCTAATTTGTTTATCTGCCACGTCAGCAGATTCGGCCGACCACTGCTCCCACTAGCCACGGTTCGCCGGCCCAGGCCAATGCAGGAGGCGGGAAGCTGTGGCCAGCACAACCCTCGCCCCGCGGCACTTCCTGCCGCCCCCATTGACCTGGGACGGTGAACTCCAGCCAGTAGGAGCTGCGACTGGCCGAACCTGCCGACACAGTGGGTAAACAAACTGGCCCAGCCCGCCAGAGTGCTTACCCTGGCGAGCTACGTGCCAGAGGTTGCTGACCCCTGGGCTAGCTCCTCATATAGTTCAACCCTGCATAATTCCTTTTCAGTGGAGCTACGTCAATTTACAGCAGCCGGAGAACCTGGCCCGGCCCAGCAGGATGCTTACCCTGGCAAGCCGCATGCCAGAAGTTGCCGACCTCTGATCTAGCCTCAAATATTAAAAAAAAAAATTGGCTACATTAGATAGAGTTTTTCCCCTCTGTTTAAAGGATATCATAACAGAGTGCTGAGACCTGACAGGTGGGTCAGCATCAGGATCACTGGAGCCTCAATTAATGCCCCCAGTGATGGCTGATTGAATACTTAGCTAATCAGGAGTGGCTGGAGCGGTAAGAAACTAATTAGCCATCAGCTGACCAACCTGATAAAAGCCGGAAGGAAGTGTTGAGGGCAAGAAGAGGAAGGATGAAGGGCTAGCTGAGCCTGAGAGATTGACATCTTTTCCTCCTAGTGCCCTAGTAAATAAGGGCTGAAAGATGTAGGACAGGGGTCAGCAACCTTTCAGAATTGGTGTGCTGAGTCTTCATTTATTCACTCTGATTTAAGCTTTTGCATGTCAGTAATACATTTTAACATTTTTAGAAGGTCTCTTTCTATAAATCTATAATATATAACTAAATGATTGTTGTATGTAAAGTAAATAAGGTTTTTAAAATGTTTAAGAAGCTTCATTTAAAATTAAATTAAAATGCAGAGCCCCCCAGAACGGTGGCCAGGACCTCGGCAATGAGAGTGCCACTGAAAACCAGCTCATGTGCTGTCTTTGGGACCCATGCCATAGGTTGCCTACCTCTGAGGTAGGAATTTAAATCTGCGATATTGCATTGTACTGGGGTTGCTGGAAGGGTTTAGAATAAAACACAGTTTGAACACTAAAAGAAAGTGAGTCTGAGAAGTTTCTGAGGCATCAGAGGATGGGGACAGAGCATGCCCTGCAGCAGGTATTTAATGATTCATTAGACATCTAATTTATGTTGTATGCCCTGTATTAGAAAACACAGTAAAATCTTCCTACTAGAATAGGTATTCACTTCAGTGCTCCAATATAAAATTTAAGACAGTGGAAGGCCACCGGCTAAGGAATTAAACAAATTGCTTTTCATAAATTTGAATGTGACTAAGGAAATTAAATCCTGAATGTAGTTAAGAAGAACTTTTAAGCTCTTGATATATGGATATATACTCATGTATTTATTGTGACTCCTAACTTCCCCCCGAATCTTATGTTTCCCTGCCTGTTATAGATCTCATCTGTTGCTTGTGTGCCTGACAAAGTTATTTATGAACATGAACTATTTTACTGTTTTTCAGTAGATATGAAATTCTCTTACCCTCTATAGCAGTGGTGGGCAACCTGCAGGCCATCAGGGTAATACGCTGGTGGGCTGTCAGATCATTTGTTTACATTTGCACAGCCATCCGCAGCTCTCAATGGCCACAGTTCGCTGTTCCCAGCCAATGGGAGCTGCAGGAAATGACAGTCTGGTGGCTCACCAGTGGATTACCCTGACGGGCTGCGTGCAGCCTATGGGTTGCCTACCACTTCTCTATAGTATCTTAGGAAGATCTGTCTGTTGTGTAGATTTACATATGTTTGTGCAACTTTTGTATATGTAACATTTCCCTCTACACTGGATTCCCGTCCTCACTCTATCAAAGCAATAACGAACCACTACCTGTGTGCTTTTATTTATAAATACACATGGTAATGAGGTGTGAACCATTTGGTTATGTTGCTATAAAAGATGTATGCATTGTATTGTCTGGTATCCGTGCTGAACACACTTTGAAGGGGAAGGCTGAAACTTCCTCTAGGCTCTCGTATCTTCCTTATGTGACAGAATAATATAAGAAGATAACAATAAGGTTAGGTCTCTGGGATTATGTGATCCTTTATAAAGATTTTTCTGATCCTTGCTATGAACCTATATACTGATCTTCGGCTATTTAGGTCCCTTATCTTATTCACAAAAAAGGTATCGCCTCCAGCAACATTTTCTCTGTATTTGCATAGCTTAACTTAAACAATCACAAAAGGAATCAGCAAATAATCAATTGCCTTCTAAAAATATAATACCAATCTGATCATACATAGTATTTTTCATCATTAAATCTCAAAGTGCTTTAGAATGGAAGTCAGTATCATTGCCCCCATTTTAGGGGAAAACGAGGCACAGCCAGGACAAATGACTTAGCCCAAGATTTTATTATTTTAAAATAAGCAGGTCTGGATAACTTGCATCCAATGTTTTTTTCTAGAGCAGGTTGAGGAGCTCGCTGGAACATTAATTTTTATTTTCAATAAGTCTTGGAACAGTGGGGAAGTTCCAGAAGATTGGAAGAAAGCTAATGTTGTGCCAACATTTAAAACTGAACAACCTGGATAATTATAGGCCTATCAGTCCGACATCGACCTTGGGCAAGTTAATGGAGCAGCTGATATGGGACTTAATATAAAGAATTAAAGGAGGGTAATATAATTAATGCCGATTAATATGTGTTTATGGAAAGTGGATCCTGTCAAACTATTTTTATGAGATTACAAGTTTGATCAATAAAGGGAATAGTGTTGAGAACATATACTCAGACATTTAGCTTGGTACCACATGACATTTTGATTAAAAGCCTGGAAAGATAAAATTAACATGGCACACATTAAGTGGACTAAAAGTTGGCTAATTTATAGGTCTCAATGTAACTTAAAGGGGGGAAGGGATCATCAGTGAAGATGTGTTTCTAGTGAGGTCCTGCAGTGATTGGTTCTTGGCCCTACTCTATTTAACATTCCTATTAATGATCCAGGAAAAAACACAGCATCACCAATAAAGTTTACAGATTATACAAAAATTGGGCAAGTGGTAAATAGGGAAGAGGACAAGTCACTGACACAGAGCACTCTGGAACACTTGTTAAGCTAGCCACAAGCATACAATATGTATTTAAATATGGCTGAATGTAAATATATACATTTAGGAAGAAAGAATGTAGGCCATTGTAGTGACGCAGCGTGGTCTCTCTCCGGATTCGAGAGCAAGGGACCATCGCCTTCCTCTGGTAGGTGGAGACAAACCAGCCCTGCCCTCCCCTCACTGGAAGTACCGGGGCAGGACAAGAAGTATAAAAGTAGGGCCCTGTAGCCCAGTTGGGGTTTGAACAGGGAAGGAGGTGGACACCTCTTCTAGGGAGCTGAGCCCTCCGCGGGATCCCAGCCAAGCAGACCATCACTCTACTGACTGAAGATGTGGAAGGTTCCAAAGAGCTGCCAGAAAGGATGCCGCCCAACTGCGAAGCAGTGAGACAGAGCCCGGTGCCAATGGAGCAACGTAGGCGGAGTTGGACAGGAAGCAGCTCAAGGGAACCAGACTTCAGTCCAGTTGTGCTGCTGGGAAGCAAGGCAACATGTTTGTGTTTCCCTGCTGACCCACTGGCAAGACCTGTCATAGCTTTCCTACTCAGATTTGAACATTAGCGTTCATAACCTGAGAAGCTAGCATGAACCCTTCTAAGCTTAATTACCAGCTTAGATCTGATAGGCTGCCACCAGCAACCTCTTTACATCACAATACCAAGAAGCATGTCTCCTCTCTTCCACAAAGAGACAAACCCAAAGACAAGGAAACAGAAAAGATTCTATCTCTCTTCCCCTTAGCTTCTTCCCGCCCTGGGACACTAGGAGAGTTAAACACAGAGAGCATTTTTCCCCTCCCCCTGTCTTTCCTTTCTCCCACCAATTCCTGGTGGGTCAACTAGAAAAAAAAATCAACAGGTCTTAAAAAGCAAAACTTTTAATAAAAAAAAGAAAGAAAGAATAGAATAACAGTTCTCTGTAATCTAGATGGTAAGATACAGGTTTTCAACTTATAGAAAATGAATAAACAATAGAAAAGGATAAACAGCCTTACCCAAAAAAACAATACAATTTAAAGTACTTATAGCCAAATACACATAAAGACTCCACCAGCCAGATACACAGATGCAAATACAGCAAAACAATTTAAAAGACTATACTTTTGCTAACTTTGTACTTACAACTGGGAAAACAGAAGATTAGAAGGACTGGAAATAGACCCTCTCATAGCTGAGAGAGCACAGAACAGACAAAGACCCAAGACCAAGAAAACACCCCACAAATTCCCTCCCTTAAGCTTTGAAAAATCCGGTTTCCTGATTGGTCCTCTTGTCAGGTGTTTGGTTCCCTTTGTTAACCCTTTACAGGTAAAAGAAACATTAACCCTTAGCTATCTATTTATGACAAGACCACCCACCACTAACAGGGCCCTTGGCTGAGAACCAGTGGAGTAGGATGGGCCCAGGTTCCCCCTACTCCCCTGCTGCCACAGCCACACCTGGGGCTGGCTGCACACTTCCCCTAGGTCAGAAAGTCTGTGTCTGGTTGATTGCTGTCTACCCCAGTCAGGAGATACAGGACTAAGGCTGTTTGTTGCTCTGCCCAGACCAGAGGGTCAGAGCTCCCAAACTGTTAATTGGTATCCACCTCAGCCAGGAGGTGGCGGGCTATAGACTGTTGCTCTGCCTCGGACAGTGGAGCCTGAGCCTGACTATCGTTCCCTGCAGTAGTGAGGTGGAGTCGACTCCCTCCTCATTCGAGAGCGAGGAACCACTACAGCCATACTGATAAGATGGAGGACTCTATCTTGGGAAGCAGTGACTCTGAAAAAAGACTTGGGGGCATGGTAGATTATAAGTAGGGCAGGGGCTCCCGGCTCAGACTCTGTGCCCAAAAGGGCTAATGCAACCTTTGGATACATAAATGGGGAAATGTCGAGTAGAAAGAGAGAGGTTGTTGGGTAGTGTGTGACACTGGTGCAGTCACTGCTGGAATACTGTCTCCAAATCTGGTGTCCACAATTCACAAAGGAATTATTTTGGAGAAGTCCTACAGCCTGTGCTATCCAGGAGGCCAAACTAGACGATCATAATGGTTCCTTCTGGCCTTGGATCTCTGGGGGGGGTGGGGTGGAAAAAGAGATCCCCAAAAGATAGCTGCAGAGCTAGGAATTGAATCTAGGTTTCCTGAGGCCTAGTCCAGTGCTGTATCCACTAGGCAACACTGTCTCTCTAGACATTGAGCCCACACATACTTCTAGTAATGATGGGTCCAGACCCTCAGCTGTGTAAGTTAGCATTGTTCCACTGAGCTCTATGGAACTGCACTAATGAACACTAACTGAGGATTTGGCCCATGATCTTTTACTACAGGGTAAACATTATTGTCACAACCCTGATCGAGCTCCCTTTGCTGGTTACTCACCAGGCTGCTGTGTTTCCCATGTGCTTTTAAGCTTGCCTCAGGGTATTTCACTGCAATCAGAGATGTGATCACAGCTTGTGGTGGTCATACAACCTTTAATCTAGCTAGTATTGCTAAAAATAGCAGTGAAAATATGACCTGACCAGAACCCTGGACATATACTCACATTGCTAGCCTGTGCTGAGGTCTGGGTCTGCAACCAAACCTCCAACTTCCACGTAGACATACCCTGAATCTGAGCAGTCCAGGCTTCTAGCCACACTCTTGGGGTACAGATTTTGTTTCTAGCACCACCTTCTGAGGGTGTTGACTCTAAAAGCCAACTGCATAAGGCCACTGATGAGAGCCAGTTCCCCTCTGCTTAAGCACAACCCTTTTCAGAGCTCCAGTCTACCCCTCCAGGGAAGCAAAAACAAGGGCTTTGCAAAAGGATTCTGGTGCAGTTACTTTTTTACCTAGCACAAGAACATACAGCTCTAAGTAAAAACAATATAACACTTATACACCATTCCCTGCCTCAGTGTCCTCACCACTTTTGAGTATTCTTTGGGACTTGATCAGGGCCTTCTTATGAGTCTGGGATCCTTCTCCTGTGTTGGGTTTTGTTTCTGGAACATGGAGTCTCTCTGTTTCCTTCAGCCAGCCTCCCTCTTCCATGCGTGGCCCTGCAGTCAAAGATGTCCCCTCTGCTATGAAAGTATGTTGTTTGCTCCTCTCACCTGCCAGGCCTTCTTTGTCTCTCTGATCCCCTCAAAGGGCTTGGCTACACTCAAAACTCCAAAGCGCTGCCGCAGGAGCACTCCCGCAGCAGCACTTTGAAGTGGAAGTGTGGTTGCAGCACCAGCACTGGGAGAGAGCTCTCCCAGCCTTGCACGTACTCCACCTCCCCGAGGGGATTAGCTTACAGCACTGGGAACCGCGCTCCCAGCACTGGGGCACTATTTACACAGGCGCTTTACAGCGCTGTAACTTGCTGCGCTCAGGGGGGTGTTTTTTCACACCCCTGAGTGAGAAAGTTGCAGCGCTGTAAAGCGCCAGTGTAGCCAAGGCCTGAGTTTTTAAATGCTAGCATTAGCATGTAGTCAAGTATCAGAGGGGTAGCCGTGTTAGTCTGGATCTGTGAAAGCAGCAGAGAATCCTGTGGCACCTTATAGACTAACAGAGGTTTTGGAGCGTGAGCTTTCGTGGGTGAATACCCACTTCGTCAGAC
>NC_133769.1:321198866-321231683 GCF_003597395.2 Chelonoidis abingdonii
TAGCTTGCTTGCTAGCATATATATACCTGCCCCTGGAAATTTCCACTACCTGCGTCTGACGAAGTGGGTATTCACCCACGAAAGCTCACGCTCCAAAACCTCTGTTAGTCTATAAGGTGCCACAGGATTCTCTGCTGCATTAGCATGTAGTTTCTTCATCCTGCATCTGGGGAAATGCTTTTCCTTCACACCCCAGTCCCCCTGCAGAAACACTGATGAAAACTGGTTGTATCAAGAACACAGTTACTCCATTGTTCTCCCTGGGCAAGATCTATGCAGGTGCTGATTGTCTTTAACAATCGACCTATTCATAGGCAGATATGCAGGAGACACTGTTTGAGCTATTTCCTTAGCACAAGCAGTTTAAGAGAAGAATACAACACAAATAATCATAAAGGCCTAAGCATACAGAGAAGACAATCTCAAACAGAATTTATGAATTATACATAGACAGTTTCTCCAAATCATCACAATTATATTGGGGATACTTTTATGTGAAAGTATTAGACAGAGAGTTGAGAGATGGTCTTTAGCACAGCCTTTACTCTGTTGGTAACTTTTAGTTCTCATCCTACATTTTGTGACAGGGTCTTTGTGTACCCCTACATCTCCCAGCCCTGCTGTTATTGAAAATAATGCAGCAGGTGAACCTTTCATAGACATTACAAAGGGCCCTCTTTATGTTGAGATGCTTCAAGTGTTTTCCAATGCAAAACGGTTGCAAAACCAGGGGTCTAAGAACCCGTGCCACGCTCTCAAGCGTCAGGTTAGATTGTGGTGGTCTTTGCACAGCTGCATGAGGCAGGGACCATGCAAGGAGCCCTTGCATTTGTTATGGGAGGCCCTTGAGCAGTTGCACAGCAGTAGTACCTATGTTCTGGGAAGCACAGGGAAGGTTTGCTCCAGATTACACTTCCTCCAGGGTGTTAAGTCAAAAAGTTGATTCAGAAGAGTAGGAAGGTGGGAGGTACTGGCCTGCTCAGTAGGTCTATCATGCTTGGGGGGAATTAAACTGTGCCAGTCTAATGATTACTGCAAAGTTTACACTTCTCAGATGTCTCCAGCATTTATTTGAAATGTGCCTGACTGAGAGACCAACCCCTCAGTGCTTTTCCATAAGCAGTGCAGCTTCTTGTGTCTTCTATGTCAAGCAGTGGCACAAATTCCACAATCTAGTCCTTGACATTTTGCACAAACCTCTGTTCCTTCATCCACATTCATCAGGTGACTCAGTTGTGTTACTCCCTGTTTAAATATCTGGGTACTCGAATAGTTTATCTTCAATATGGCTTGTAGGCAAAGTGGCTGCAGTATCAGACCTTGTTCCTTGTGTTTGGTTTTTCCACGCCCAGTTACTGGGATATAGTGTTTCTTCCTATAGAAAGTGTTCATGATTTCCATTCTACTATTACTATCACATCATATCTGAACGTCTTCAACTGCAATGAGTTGCACCTTCCAGTTTTAGCAATTATCTCTAAACTACAGAATTACTCTCCCAAACTGGGCCCAATATCCCAACCTATTACTTCTGCAAGGAATCCTAATTCATCTGAATGGCACCATTGACTTTAATGGCATTACTTGCATGAATAGGGTAGTAATTGGTATTGATCTATGACTGAAGGAATCAAGCATGACAGTTATAATGATGCTGAATCCAAAAGTTTAATTCATTCATCTCACAGAATCAGGCTCTTAATGCGTACCTCATGCTCAGTTAATCTATTTACCCACATCACTTTAGGAATGCATTTCCAGTTCTCTTTCTGGATATTAATTTCCCGTTAAAATAAATTTAGATTAATTCTGCTCTCACAGTAATGTAAATTCAGGTTGACTCCACCAGGTTCAGTGGAGTTACTCTGGATTTGTACAGATATAATTGAGAGCAGAATTTGGCCCATTGTCTCTAGTGGGGAAGTAACATTATTAATTAAAGGTGTTTAGTGGGTATAATTATTTGAGGCATTCCACTGACATTTCACTTGACATTTCTGTAATTTAGTAATAGAAACTTATAGTTAGGCCAGCATGAACAAACCCATGCACCTGTATTCTACAGGAAAATTGGGGTACAAACACTTTTCTGTTTTAAAATATCCTGTCAGCTAGTCTATTTTTCTACTTTATTAACAATAGTAAGTGTACATAGATTTCTTAAATATGTGGGGAGCAGAAAACAGTGCAATGAAGAGAAGCTAATAGCACCCTGAAAATGTAGGTGGATCAATGCTGTGTCATTTTTTTAGTGTTCACTCATGGTTGCTTATTAGATTTTCAGGATTTCTCAGCATGGGTGATAACAAATCACAATCTTACCATTGTTTATACAGAAAGATACATAATAACAAAAGAAGAGAACATCCTACACCGTTCCCCTGTGCAAAGCCAATGAAGGACTGATTCAAGGATTCATGTTCAGGGCTGGTAGAGGTCCCAGGGACAGAATGCATCTCATAGCTACAAATGAGGGGAGATTTGAGGGGTTGACTGCAGCCCCCCTTCCTTACTTCCACTTGGGGGAAGTGCCATACTTGATTAATGCTGAGGCCTGTTTAGTCCAGTATTCTGTCTGACAGCAGCCACATCAGATGCTTCAAAGGACAGTGTCAGAACCTTGCAGTGAGCAGATGTGGGGTGATCTGCTCCTCACATTAGGTCTCCTCCTGGTCTCTAGTAGTTTGGCAGAATCTTGAATCATGACATTTAATATCCCTTCCAAATGCTGTGAATAATAACTATGATGAATCTATTCTTGTTATCCATAAAACCTTCCAATCTTTTGTTGAATCTTGTAAAGTTCTTGGCCTCACAACTTCCTGTGGCAGAGAAGTTATATATGATGTAAAGAAAAATTTCCTTTTATCAGTTTTGAATATGCCAACTTTTCATTTCCTTAGTCTCTTCTTTACCCGCGCCCCCTTCAGCCCACAGCGGGAATCTGTGAATCTGCCAATGATGACAGTAGTAAGATGGCTAAAGATGCCATAATATAAGAGGCCCTAGTCTACAGAAGCTTCTGTGTTTGATGTTCCCTTTTTTTAACCTGTTTATGCTTAGCAGAGAGATAATTTTCTATGGTTCCAAAATCATACCCATCCAGCTTTGACACATAGGCAGAAAAGATCCTCCTGCTCTTTGATTTGTTAAATACTAGCCAAGGAGACATTTCTACCCTGAAAACAACTTTCTTAAATGGGGTGGAGACCTTCTTGTACCCTGCCCAACCTCCTGTTACTGTCTATCCAGGGATTGGCAACCTTGGCATTTGGCCTGCCAGGGTAAACACCCTGGTGGGTCGGGCCAGTTAGTTTACCTGCCGCATCCACAGGTTCGGCCGATTGCAGCTCCCACTGGCTGCAGTTTGCCGCTCCAGGCCAATGGGGGTGGCGGAAGGCAGCAGCCAGCACATCCCTCTGCCCGCACCACTTCCCGCAGCCCCCATTGGTCTGGAGCTGCAAACCGCAGCCAGTGGGAGCTGAACCTGCGGACGCAGCAGGTAAACAAACTGGCCTGGCCCACCAGGGTGCTTACCCAGGCAAGTCACGTTATCATAGCTTCCTACTCAGATTTGAACCTTAGCGTTCATAACCTGAGAAGCTAGCATGAACCCCTCTAAGCTTAATTACCAGTTTAGATCTTATCTCGCTGCCACCAGCCAAGAATTTCCAGTGTCTTGGCTCACTCTGGTCTCCCCAAAACCTTCCCTGGGGGACCCCAAGACTCAGAGGCTCTGAGTCTTACCACAAAGGGAAATAAACCATTCCCCCCACCTCTCTCCCACCCAGAATTTCCTCTCTGGGCTAACCTGAGAGTTACTGATGCAACCTCTTTACATCACAATACCAAGAAGCATGTCTTCTCTCTTCCACAAAGAGACAAACCCAAAGACAAGGAAACAGAAAAGATTCTATCTCTCTTCCCCCTTAGCTTCTTCCCGCCCTGGGACACTAGGAGAGTTAAACACAGAGAGCAGTTTCCCCCTCCCCCCTGTCTTTCCTTTCTCCCACCAATTTCCTGGTGGGTCAACTAGAAAAAAAAAATCAACAGGTCTTAAAAAGCAAAACTTTTAATAAAAAAAAAGAAGAAAGAATAGAATAACAGTTCTCTGTAATCTAGATGGTAAGATACAGGGTTTTCAACTTATAGAAAATGAATAAACAATAGAAAAGGGATAAACAGCCTTATCCAAAAACAATACAATTTAAAGTACTTATAGTACATAAAGACTCCACCAGCCAGATACACAGATGCAAATACAGCAAAACAATTTAAAAGACTATACTTTTGCTACCTTTGTACTTACAACTGGGAAACAGAAGATTAGAAGGACTGGAAATAGACCCTCTCATAGCTGAGAGAGCACAGAACAGACAAAAACCCAAGACCAAGAAAAAACCCCAAATTCCCTCCCTTAAACTTTGAAAAATCCGGTTTCCTGATTGGTCCTCTGGTCAGGTGTTTGGTTCCCTTTGTTAACCCTTTACAGGTAAAAGAAACATTAACCCTTAGCTATCTGTTTATGACACATGTGCCAAAGGTTGCTGATCCCTGGTCTAGACAATACTCATGCCTACCCTCCACATATAAAACAAAGACTCCATCTCATACTCCTCCTGACCCTCCACATAGAGATTGGAAAATGCCCTCTTGAAATGGTTTAGAATGCTAACCATACTACGGACCACCCTCCTGCTACACATGGGGATAGCAGGCAGGGTCCATATTATCAAGGAATGAAATACTACATTGTCTCCTCAAAGACAACCACACATATTGGTGGGATAGCTTCTAGTAATGGAGGAGTAAGAGCGTGATAGATGAGAGTAGGAAAGTTGCGTTGACAGAATTTGTGTTCTCTTTAACTAAACAGCTAGCTCCAAGATGATAAAGTGATTTGCAGAGCACAGGGAATGCTAGTAGATAAGATAGAGTTCAAGCCATGTGCTTGAGTGCAGTCTCTATTAACATAAATCCCACCTCGGTAGCAAATATCTGGTAAAACTGCAGCTGGGAAACCAGCAGTGAACCTCCACCCCGTAACTACAGCATAAGGTTCTTTTGAAAAGGGTTTAATAGGACTAGTCTTTGACTTTAGCTTTTAAGTATACAAATGTGCAGAAGCAAACCCAGATAGCAAAAGCCTCTCAAATTCTACATAAACAGCAATCATTGTGCATTTAAAGTAAGCAGAGCAGTTCTCTACTAGTTCTCCTACCATCTCTCTTTAATCGGGTATCAAGAGGTAAATTCCACCAGACAGAAGTGGTGTTATTGACTCAGCTTAGTCACTATAATTTATTCCAATTATGCCCTTTATAATTTGCATTCTGAATTAATTGCTTGTCCAGCTACACGGGCTACTTTAGAATAAAAATACTGGGAATGTCGTCAGCATTCCTTTGGAGCTGCTTTTTTCCCCACAATGTAGTGGATGGCAATATGCGATGTGCAGGAGGTCAGACTAGATGATCATAATGGTCCCTTCTGACCTTAAAGTCTATGAGTCTATATTACAAACCTTAGCAGTTAAGTAATTTCAACTAAAATAGCTGAATTGGAAGCATTGATCGTGGAAATGTCCTTTGAAATCTGGATTTGAAGGTTATGGAACAGCTGCATATGTGGCGGCAAGTATCAGAGGAGTAGCCGTGTTAGTCTGGATCTGCAAAAAGCAACAAAAAGTCCTGAGGGTTAGAAGAGACTGCAACAGTCACCTAATCTAACCGCCTGTCACGGTGCAGGATGTGTTGGGTCATGTTGAACATGTTGCATACAGTTGTTTTTTTATTCTGGACAGTGCTTTGATTCAAAGATACTTCAAAGACACTAAGATGACAGGTCAGGCCTGACCTACAATGTTCAGATCTGAATCCAAAAGGATATACAAATTTGGGGAGGGAGGGGATGTTTGGCCCGAACTAAAACCTTGGATCCAATCTGTAGAGTTAAGATATACAGTTAGAGTTAATAAAAGCAACAATAGCACAGAAGCAGAGAGGAACCAAGAGGCAGAGACAAGGGAGAAAGGATTTGTTTTCAGATGACGTAGGAAATGAATGAAGAGTCAATGAGGCAGAGAGATGCAGGAAGGCTGTTCCAGATGGCAGGAGTTGTAAAGATGAAAGCTCTTGCACTGACAGTTCTGAGATTTTGTGGAAGGACAGGAAAGAGGCCAGTGCTAGGCTAGCAGTGAAACTAGAGAGGGGAATAGAGACAGACAGAAAATCCATAAAATATGATGTAGCTAGAGACTGGAGCATTTTTTAAAAAATAAAAAAGGGCAAATTTAACTTGGGCTGCTTTGTATGTGTGAGAAAGTAGGTAATGAAGGAGACTTGAAGACTACAAATGGTACTCAGGTTGCCTACACACAGGAGGCTAATAGAATAAATATCTTGTAAAGGTACCACTTTATTATTGTCGCCCATTTTCAGACCAATAGCAGATGTTGCAGCCCCATAAGAAACTGAATCAGAAAACCAACACCACCACAGCATTTTCTTCCAAGCCTAAAAATTTATTATCATTCAAAAGACATGTAAGACTATGTATAACAGTGTTACCTGGTGTCCCCTGCCATAACACTTGTATAGTGTCTTCTAGATATGGATAGAAAACGAGGCTTGGTCAACGTTGGTCTATACTGAAAAGTTGTAGCAGCAAAGCTGCCTTGGTCAGAGGGGTGGGAAAAAAAACTACAGTATATCTATGGCCACACAAAAAAAACCAGTGTAGACAAAGTTATGTCAACAGGGGAGGATTTCCATAGGTACAGCTAACCTCAGGCCTGGTCTATACCTAAAACTTAGGTTGACATAGCTATGTTGCTCAGGGCTGTGAAAAATGTTGTGCCCTGAGCAATGTAGTTAGATCAACCTACTCCTGGCACAGATGCGGCTTGGTCAACAGAGGGATTATCTACATCAATGGAAAAAACCTCTTCCACTCATGTAGGAAGCATGTACGCTACAGTGCTGCTGCAGCACTTAGCCATAGCCTGATTCGGGGAGGTGGTGTGCCTACGCTGACAGAAAAAACTCCTTTTGTTGGTGTAGGCTGTGTTGGTAGAGTCTCTGTAGTGTAGTTATAGACCTAGAAAGATTAGATTGATGCTGAATCTTCTTTCAGCTATCTCATGTTAGGGTTGCCAGGCATACAGTTTTTGACTGGACTCAAAGAGACCCTGGCAGCTCAAAGTCCGATTAGTGGTGCAGCAGGGATAAGGCAGGCTCCCTGCCTGCCGTGGCTCCATGTGGCTTCCAGAAGCAGCAGCATGTCCACCCTCCAGCTCCTAGGTATAGGGACAGCCAGGGGGCTCCGTGTGCTGCCCCCACCCCTTGCACCAGCTCCCCAGCTCCCATTGGCGGGGAACCATGGCCAGTGGGAGTTGCGGGGATGGTGCCTGCGGACGGGGCAGCGCGCACCGGACAGAGCCATCTGGCTGTGCCTCCACCTAGGAGCTGGAGGTGGGACATGCATTAAAAAGTGAAAATTAGTCAGAGAGTCAACATTTGATTAACTCTGCCAAACAGAGGAACTCAATATCAAAAAGAAACCTCAGCACAACAGAAGTTTGTTTTTCGTTTTTTCAGAAATGATCACTTGAGTGCAACATCTTGTGTTACAGAGTGTTCTAGGAAAAAAGCATACTTGTTTTCCAGTACATTTAATCCACACTACAAAATGCTAAAAATTTAAAATTGCATGAACACAACCCAAGGTTCTCTGTTTATTTATAAGTCAAAAAGGGCCTTAGTTTAAAAGCTCTTAGTACTTTAAGTAACTTACATTTTTCAGAGGTATTTTTTCCCCTCATTTGATGCCAAAGCATCAAAAGCCAACATGAAATCTGGGATGAGGAACTAAGTGGGCTTGTGGTGGGGTGGCTGTCCCACACAGGGAAAAGAAGGGGTTAAAAGCAGCACCAGGGATGCTGTGCAGAAGCCACAAATCAGGAAAGGGCTCATTGAGCCCACCAATAGGAGGAAGGCTTGCTGGAGCAGCCAATCAGGGCTGGCAAGGGCCATATATAAAGGACTGCTCAGCAGAGCAGAAGGGAGTCTCTCTCTGGAAGAGAAGGGAGAAAGACTATCTGCCTGAAGAAGTGCCATAGCTAGAGCAGTGCTGGGTAGGGGCAGTAGAGTGCAAGGGTGAGCTACTGGCTGACCACAGCCAGGCTGGAGCCTTGCTATAAGGGCTGAGAGTATGCCAGGGCTACAGGGGAAGTGGCCCAGGGAAAATAGGCAGCAGATTGGAGGAGGGCAGTAGGTGGCTGCCAGATATAGAGTCCCTAGGTCGGGACCCAAAGTAGCAGGTGGGCCTGTGCCCCCACCCCCCATTGCACCCCACTTGCCAATGAGGAAAGTGGCTGGTATCCAGACTGCAGCTGGCTGCTGAGGCAAGTGGTGGGATGAAGGATTGACAGTCCCCTGGAAGGGTGGGGGAGATACCGGAGTGGGGCACAGCCAGAGGAATGTGCCCAGAAGAGGAAGATGTGGTCTAAGGAGCACCATGGGTCCAAAGAGTAGAGCCAGCAGTAATGGCAAGCGTGACACCACTAGCTGAAGGCACACTGGAAGGGCTGAGAGCTAATTCCAAGGACGGCCAGCAGGAGGCGCCGTGGTGGTGAGTCCTAACTCCATTACAGGGCCCCAGTTCTGAACTCTCACTATTTTTAATTCCACTGTCTTAAACTGAGTCAGTCCTGAGGTGGCCCAGTACATTTAAGTTTCCACTTCATGCAACTATTTACACCAGCTCTAGAGATTTTTAAAATAGGCTTTTCTTGGATTCATTAATAAATATGCTTTGTTACTTCACCTTGGATATATTATTTCTGAAGATCAAAAGACCACTGTGTTCCTTTGATAGAAAGAAATGATTCAAATAATTTAACAAGTCTAAATAATATAATTCAGCAAATGCCAAGCAAAACTTTTACATCTTAACTGGTTCATGTTGCCTGACTCATGTAACTAAGAGAGACAGATGACATATCAAATGTACTGCTGGTCTAAATCCAGTCACTGGTCGGGAAATTATCCACACTTTAAAAGTGTGTTACCATTATAACTGACACCTCTGTTGGCAACCTCAGAGGACACATAAAAAATGGCTGGCTATGGAAAATACTGAATTACCTTCTGGCCTGGAGAGGTGGTGGCTTGAAGAGGCACATTGGTGGGGAATTTTGCAGTGCTGATGTATAAGGTCCTTCCCTGGGTAGTAGAGGTCCAATACGCCAATTGTAGGACACAAATATCCCACTGATCCGCTTTGATGGAAATCTCAGAATCCTTGGTTTTTGGCCCTGATCATCCAATGAGTTAGTCATATAGTTCAAGGCCAGAATAGATCACCAGCTCATCTAGTTTGACCTCTGGTATATCACAGGCCACTAAACACCACCCACTCACCTCCACACCAAGCCCAACAACTAGAATTGGAGCAAAATATTACAGGAAACTAAGCTATTGTATTGAGTGTACACGACCAACCCCAAGAGAGGCAGAAAGAATCCACACACCAATTCTGATTCAGAAGCCTCATTTTTTTATTTCTTAAATTTTTGGTCACAAGCAGCTCAGCAGGTTGCTCTAAATGTTCCTACTTTTCCTCTTTGGTGTTTTCTTGTTTATTGAAGAAGCTCACATTATGGAGAGCTATTAGGAATGACGTATTCAGACTGACTCTGCTGCTTAGACTGATTTTTTTCCCTTTGCTCCCAAGATACAGTTCTCCTTTTAATTTGATGGAAATAGTCAATAACCCTCAGGAATATATTCTCTCAAAGACAACCATATGACTATACCCCATCGTTGATCCTATGAGATGCCTCAAGCTCTCAGATTTCAATAGGAGTTTAGTGTCTACCACCTTTTAGGATCAGGCACTTAGTTGTCCATGATGTACCAGTTCTGTAGGTAAACAGAAGGCTCCTGTTTCCAGTTCTCATGCACAAAAAGTGCTACATAAACAAATTTTAATAAATGCTAACATGGATCTTTTCATGAGCACTAAAAACCATTTCAAAACATTTTAATAAGTGAAAGAAAAATGACATGTTGAGTCATAGTAAGATGTTATAGATGTGCTTTGAATATATTATAGCTCCCAGCACTCAAGAACAAGAGAGAACAATGTATAGTTGTAAACACCATGGACCACGGATTATAAAAGTGCCATGATATTTATTGTGAGATGCATGATACATTCAACATCTTATTTTAGTCTAAATGAATGATACATTTTTGGTAGTGAATTTACTCTCTGTGATAGCCTGGGAAACTGGAGTGTCCTCTCTGCAGAACAGGTACAGGACAGTGACAGTGCAAGTGTTCCCATATAGCTCTGCCAAGGTGCCTCAGTGCTGATCCAGGGGGCCACTTATGCCATCTTATGACACTGTCCATTAGTCAAATATAGCTGTGATTTTTCTGATATACACATTTATCTTCTAAAGACCAACCATTCATTTAATAAAAGCCACCAAATACCCATGAGAAAGTAATAACTCTTGGTTGCTACTTACTAGGGCTGGGTTTGAATGAGCAACCTACAGGGGAACAGTTCCATACGCAACCATTACCAATACTCTGAGCTAATCATTTTCTGCAATCCCTCACTTTTTCAATGCTGATTAAGTAGTGCCCTTCTGCAAACTTTTTGATTAAACATTCTAGCTAAGAAATTAAAATGTAATCTTGGAATTTAAAGCTTATTCCTTAGGGAAGAAAATTAATTTTAATTATACAGAAATTAAGATAACTTACATCATTTGCATTTCTACAGTAACACACAAAATGTGTATTCCCTCCCACCAGGATAAAATAAAGTTTTAGTTGATCCACTTTTAATAGAAAATTACTTTATAGTTCCATCCAAACTGACTACATTTGTGTGTGCAGTTTCTGTTCTAGGTGCCAGTCATTACTGCAACAAAACACTGCAAGGCTCCTATTAGTGTGGGATAACACACTTCCTTGGTCATTGACAATTGGTGCATCAAACATCTGTCTCACATTAAGAATTCTGAAATTCTTATTGCTTAATTCCTACTCACTTTTTGCTTAATTCCTACTCACATATAAATCCTTCTCCTGATCATGTGTTTGCATTTTAAATCCATGTGTAGTGTATAAATATGGCATGCTATACATAGGTATATCTACCTACCCAAATTCTACATATTCAGTCACAGAGGCAGAAAGAGAGCGACTGCTAAGTTAACTTAGCTGTGCACGTATATACAGTGCAGACTTTAAGCTTGATTCAGTTAACTGCAAAGCTAACTTAGGTGGTTTATTTATACCAGCAAATATTTACTGTTACATTTTGTTGTAGACTTACGGGCCAGGTCCTCATCTGGTGCAATCTGCATTACTCCATTAAAGTCAATGAAGTTATGCTGATTTGCACCAGATGAGCATGTGGCGCTATACAGGTAGACTATTTATTTATTTTACACATTACACGTAAATGTTGTCATGGACTCAATATGATGAGATGCTACTTAAGTGTACCTAAGATTGTAGAATGTCATTTATATTGCATTACTGTACTTAAGAATAGTATGTGATCATGTAAGCACACAATAACAAAATTAATGTTCTATGTGTAGTGACTCCTATCCACCCAGTTACCTCCTTTAGCACCAATCTCCTTTCTGATTTTGATGGACTGGGTTCTTCTGGATCCCACCTCCCACTCAGTAGGTTGTAACTTCATTTTCTTCCCATATGAATTTATTTGGCATTGCCTCCACCCCTCTCACTCTTTCCTGGCAGGGTCACCAGGGCAGCTTGGGAGGAAAATGCTAACTATAAGGTAGCCCCCAGATAGTTGGAAACTCCCAAGAAATAGCACAAGCACATACAATGTATTCAACACAATTATATTAAACAGGAGGTACATATAACACAAGAGGGTAAAACACTATTCTCAGGGGCACTGATGCCTACACTGATAATATCCATGAATTTCCCCAGTCGTGTGATCTCATAGATCAAATGTAAAAATTAGGGTCCCATTGGTACATGTACTTCATAGGGCCCCTGATGACCTGAGACCACAATATCTTCTGTGAAACAGCAAGCAATTTGGCTAACTGGGTCCAGAGCAGCCCAAAAGACTCACAAGTAGGATAAGGTGGTAAGTCCCCCTCAGGTTTAATAGGCAGCAAGTAATAAAATCTGTAACCCCTTACTCCCTGGCTTGAGGACGTAAGTCAGTCCAGGAAGTAAGGGGTCTCCCAAACAATTTCCCTGACTAGCTAACTAAAACATGGTGACTCACAACTCCACGACTGATCCTCAGGTTCAGAGATGGCTCTGGACTCCTCAGTCACCACAGAGGGGCTGCTGATCGCTGCTGACAGGCGTCGCTTCAGGCAGGAGTTAGGCTGCTTGTGGTGCCAGAATTTCCCCTGACCACAAAAGGGTGCAGGGCTCAAGCTGCAGGTTACAAAACTCTACTAACCGTCCTGACTTTAGTCTTCTCTATAATTAGCATTGCCCAGGCTTCCCTGTTAAAGGGTTAACAATATCACTAACCTGCTGCAAAATGCTTCCGAGTTAGGGGCAACAGCCTGCTTCCTGCTCCTGGGCTCAGCTTCTCCCAACTCACACAGGGCACATGGCCTTCTGCAAAGCAGCTGCCCTGACTGCTTGCCCTCGTGGAGTCGGAGCCCAGCAACAGGGAACCTATTGGAGCATACCCAAGACTATCACACCCAATTCCAGAAGCTTCTGGATATGGAGTGCTAATCTGCCTAGCAACAATCCCCCCCCCCCCTCGCCCCCAATGGATCTCTTAAAGCGATCTCCCCATTAGGCACATGGGTTACACAGGCATGCTTGCCATCCTCCCTGAAGCCAACAAGGGCCCCTGTCATTCTAAATAGTCTCTCTCCCTCTTGGTTGTCTAGCAGACTCTAAGTCTGTCTTTGACTTCCCTTCCCTACCAGGGACAGTATGTCTTTGTCATAAACAGATGGTTAAGGGTTAATGTCTCTTTTTCCTGTAAAGGGTTAACTAGCAGTAAACCTGGAACACCTGACCAGAGGACCAATCAGGAGACAAGATACAAAGGCTTCCCTCCACCGAGATTTGAAAGTTTGTGCTTTCTGGGTTTTTTCTTTGTTCTCTCTGGGTTCTGAGAGGGACCAGACATGTAAGCAGATATCTCCAAGTTTCTGAAACAGCCTCTTCTGTTCAATTTAGTAAGTACCAGTTAGAAAGGCAGTTTAGTCTTTTAATTATTTTCTTAATTGTGAAAAATGTTTATTTCTGAAGAATTGTTATCCTCTGTTTACTGCAACGTGATTGTGCTGGGGGGAGGTCTCTCTAGTGTCTATAAGGCTTGAAAGACCTGTAAACATTTCCCATCTTATTTACAGAGACATTTTACTTTTTTCTTCTTTAGTAAAAGTTTGCTCTTTTTAGAACCTGATTGTTTTTTTTTTATCTGGTGTGGAGACCAAAGGGGAGGGAGTCTGCACTCACCAGGAATGTGGGAGAAAGGAGAGAAGAAGGGTAAGGAAAAACCTGATTTCTCTGTGTTAGTATTACTGTCTCTCTCTCAGGGAGAGTCTGGGAGGGGGAGTGAAGAAGGGGGGGGAAGGTGGATTTCCTTCTGTTTTAAGATTCAAGGAGCTGAATCACAGCGATCTCCTAGTGTAAGCCAGGGAAGGGAGGATCTGGGAGGAAGAAAAGAGGGGAATGGTTTATTTCCCTTTGTTTTGAGACCCAAGGGGCTTTGGGTCTTGGGGACCCCAGGGAAGGGTTTGGGGGCCAGAAAGTGCCCCAAAACACTATTTTTGGGTGGTGGCAGCTCTACCATTTCTAAGCTAGTAATTAAGCTTGGGGGGGTTCATGCAGGTACCTCATCTTTTGGATGCTAAGGTTCAGAGTGGGGGTTCATACCATGACATGGTGTGCAGCGTGTGGGAAAAATAGAATCCCTAAGCCAATAGGATTTTTTTCTCTCTCTTCTCTCTGCTAGTTGTTTGTAAGCAGGAGAGAGGGTTTTTTTAAAAAAAGCGAAGCTGAAAGCAGGCTAGAGGAGATTGTTTTTAAAAGCAAAAGTCTGCAGGTTTTTTTCTCTCTTTCTTCTGAACACTCTGAAAGCAGAAGATGTTAAGTTCTTAAGGAGGGTCTTTTGTTAGACAAAGCAGGCTTAAGCTGTCAGCAACAGAGACCAGCAAAAAACATTTGCAAATCAATTTTTTTTTTCTTTCTAACTCCGGCAACGTAATAGCTAGGAAGTGTTAGAGGGACCTTGTTGTTAAGCAACCCTGAGCTGCAGCATTCCAGGCACTGAACAGCAGAGGGCGCACCCAGCCCCCTCCAAAAAAGGAACCATGAGTTCAAAGGAAACCATTAAGCAGGAACGGGCAAGGCTACAAGCCATAGAGAAAGACAACAAACATAGGAGACAGATAGAACTAATTAATGCAGAAATAGCCAAGGAAGAGGCGGCCCACAAAAGAGAACAAGAAGACAAAGAGGCTGCCCACAGGAGAGAGCTGGAGATAAAAGAGAAAGAGTTGGAACTCCAGAGGGAGGCCCACCAGCAGGCCCTGGAATTAGAACAGGCTAAGCAGAAGGACACAGCCAATCCTAACAACCCTTCACCAGTGATTGTTCCCCATCCCAAGAAATTTCCCACCTACAAGGCAGGTGATGACACCGAGGCTTTCTTAGAAAATTTTGAAAGGATCTGCCATGGATACAGCATCTCTGAAGACCAGTACATGATGGAGCTGAGGCCACAGCTCAGTGGACCCTTAGCAGAGGTGGCGGCTGAAATGCCTAAGGAACACATGAACAATTATGAACTTTTTCAAACCAAGGCCAAAATCAAAATGGGGATAACACCTGAGCATGCCCGTCGGCAGTTCAGAGCCGTAAGGTGGAAACCAGATGTGTCATTCACCTGACATGCCTACCACATTGGAAAGAATTATGATGCCTGGATATCAGGAACCAAAGTTAAATCGCTGGACGAGCTGCACCTCCTAATACAAATGGAGCAGTTCTTAGAGGGTGTTCCTGAAGAAATAGAAAGGTACATCCTAGATGGGAAGCCCAAAACTGTAACCGAGGCAGGGGAAATTGGAGCCAGATGGGTGGAAGTGGTGGAAAAAGAAAAAAAGCTACTGTCAAGGGGAGCGAATATCATAAGGGGCACACAGACAATAAACCCTATCTCCGAGGGCAACCCAAGACCCCACCTGCAACCCAAGGAAAGCCCCAGACTCCCTATTCTCCCACCTCACCAATCTCCAGTAACCCACCTTGGCCCAGTGACCAGTCAGCTGGGCAATGCTTTAAATGTAATGAACTGGGACATATAAAGGCCAACTGCCCCAAGAACCCCAACCAAGTGCAGTTCATTACACCACCATCGCACCAAAGATCCTCCGACCCAGATGCCTCTCAAATACCCTTGAAGAAAAAGGAAATTTTGAGAGTGGGCGGAAAGAAGGTTATCGCGTGGAGAGACACAGGGACTCAAGTGTCAGCTATCCACCAATCCTTAGTGGACCCCAAATTCATTAACCCAAAGGCCCAAGTGACAATTTACCCCTTCATGTCAAAAGCTGTAGACTTGCCTACAGCTGAACTGCCTGTCCAGTACAAAGGCTGGTAAGGAATGTGGACTTTTGCAGTATATGACAATTATCCCATCCCCATGCTACTGGGGGAAGACTTGGCCAACCAGGTAAAGCGGGCCAAGAGGGTGGGAATGGTTACACGCAGCCAAGCCAGGCAAGCTTCCAGACCATCCTGTTCCTGAGCCATCCACAAGGGCCCCGTCTGTGTTACCAGAGACCCAGACAGAGGTGGCGGACTTGGATCCCCTGCCAAAAGACTGCAACAGCCACAGTGCATCCAGTCCCAGAACCGGAACTGGAAAAGCAACCAGCACCAGAACCATTGCCAGCACTGACGCCAGCGCTTGCAAACCCATCTCAACCCCAATGCCAGAGGGCACCAGCGGGCCTGAACTGGCAGAAGCAGCAGACAACCCTACCCAAGAGGCTCAGCCAGAGCCTGAAATATCACCTAGTGCACCAGCGGAAAGCGGTTCACAATCAATGAAAAACAACCCCATCACCTACATCGCTTCCAGAGGGACCAAGCCCAAGTCCACAGTCTAAGGAGGAACTGGTGTCTCCAGACTCAAGGGAACAGTTCCAGACTGAGCAGGAAGCAGATGACAGCCTTCAGAAAGCTTGGGGCGCGGCACGGAGCACCCCACGCCTCTCAGCTCTTCTAACCTGATCCCGGTTTGTTGTAGAACAAGGACTTTTTATACAAGGAGACTCTTTCTGGTGGACACCGGAAGACTGGCATCCTCAAAAACAGTTGGTAGTTCCAACTAAGTACCAGGGAAAGCTCTTAAGCTTAGCCCATGATCATCCCAGTGGCCATTCTGGGGTGAACAGAACCAAAGACAGGTTGGGAAGTCCTTCCACTGAGAGGGGGATGGGCAAGGATGTTGCTAATTATGTCCGGTCTTGTGAGGTGTGCCAAAGAGTGGGAAAGCCCCAAGACCAGGTCAAAGCCCCTCTCCAGCCACTCCCCATAATTGAGGTCCCATTTCAGCGAGTAGCTGTGGATATTCTGGGTCCTTTCCCAAAAAAGACCCCCAGGGAAAGCAGTACATACTGACTTTCGTGGACTTTGCTACCCGATGGCCGGAAGCAGTAGCTCTAAGCAACACCAGGGCTAAAACTGTGTGCCAGGCCTTAACAGACATTTTTGCCAGGGTAGGTTGGCCTCCGACATCCTTACAGATTCAGGAACTAATTTCCTGGCAGGGACCATGAAAGATCTGTGGGAAGCTCATGGGGTGAATCACTTGGTTGCCACCCCTTACCACCATCAAACCAATGGCCTGGTGGAGAGGTTTAATGGAACTTTGGGGCCATGATACGTAAATTCGTAAATGAACACTCCAATGATTGGGACCTAGTGTTGCAGCAGTTGCTTTTTGCCTACAGGGCTGTACCACATCCCAGTTTAGGGTTTTCACCATTTGAACTTGTGTATGGCCACGAGGTTAAGGGGCCATTACAGTTGGTGAAGCAGCAATGGGAGGGGTTTACGCCTTCTCCAGGAACTAACATTCTAGACTTTGTAAGCAACCTACAAAGCACCCTCCAACACTCTTTAGCCCTTGCTAAAGAAAACCTAAAGGATGCTCAGGAAGAGCAAAAGGCTGGTATGATAAACATACCAGAGAGCGTTCCTTCAAGGTAGGAGACCAGGTTATGGTCTTGAAGGCGCAACAGGCCCATAAGATGGAAGCGTCATGGGAAGGGCCATTCACGGTCCAAGAGCGCCTGGGAGCTGTTAACTATCTCATAGCATTTCCCACCTCCTCATAGCATTTCCCAATTCCTCCCTAAAGCCCAGAGTGTACCATGTTAATTCTCTCAAGCCCTTTTATTCCAGAGACTTACAGGTTTGTCAGTTTACAGCCCAGGGAGGAAGTGTCTACTACAAAGAAAAAAGTGAAGGTGGTGTGGAAGAGGTGAAGCTCTCGACAACCCTGCAACGTCTGCAGCGGCAACAGATCAAGGAGCTGTGCACTAGCTTTGCCCCACTGTTCTCAGCCACCCCAGGGTGGACTAAACGGGCATACCACTCCATTGACACAGATAATGCTCACCCAATTAGAACCCCACCCTACCGGGTGTCTCCTCATGCCCAAGCCGCTATAGAACGGAAGATCCAAAACATACTACAGATGGGTATAATCTGCTCCTCTACCAGTGCATGGGCATCTCCAGTGGTTCTTGTACCCAAACCACATGGGGAAATATGCTTTTGTGTCTTGCCCTGAGTTACATGCACACAGAGCCCCAGGGACCTAGGTGAACTCTTTGGAGGTTACATATTTACTGTTTTAACGGTGGATTTCTTAACTTTTGAGTGCTCAGCTGTTCAGTCTGAACATAGCTTTTGGCACAAAATATACTAGATCTTTCTAAAAGGCAAAAATGAGGGGAGAACATTAAAAGAAAGCATTTCAACTCTCCATAATATCCTCTCTGCTGGCTTGCCACAAATTGTTATGGAACTCTAATACTAGATATCTCTGGAATGTTTTGAGGTTCAGAAGAAGGATCCCCTCTCCTACAAACCTTAGAAGTTGCACACACAGCTTATTCCATAGCTGCATGGAACTAATACACATCAGAATGGGACTCTCCTACAAACTTCACAAAGTCTGCTGCAGTCCTTAATTTATGTGCCTTTTTCAGTGGCTATGAAAATCATATGGTATAGATCATCATGGCTTTGATATGATCATTGCCTCCTTAGGGGAAAGGTCAAAGGACACAGTCCATGATTATATTGTTTTGTTATGATTATTGTTTATCTTAGAGCAGCACCAAGGAGCCCCAGTCATGGGCCAGAGTGGCTGAGATGGAATTAGTTCTGCCAGAACATGCTGAGGGTTTTTTCCCCTGCCCCAGCAACTTAGCTTCAGTGATGTCTTTTATTGGCCCTTTCAACAGGTGATATTAATGCTTGCAATTCTTTGGCCGGGTGCTGAATATCATGTTGTTCCTAGAATATGCTTTATCATAGTACCTCCCCACCCCCAATTATCCATATTAATGTCAGTTGGCTGGATATTTTTTCCCCAGTACTGCTATTGTATTTCTAGAAACTTGAAAAAAGAGCTAATCTAAGACCATGTGTTGGAAAACAAGGGATTACTCTTATTGGTGATGCCAGCTAGAACTTTCAGAGTTTCTATTGCACCTTCTGCTATCTTGGCTAAGCGTTCAATCTCTTTCATTTTCTTATGATTTAAGGGCTGATCCTATAAGACTCTGCGTACATCCTGTGAGATGCTGAGTGTCCTGAACTCCAGTTGAATTCAGTGGAAGTTAAGGGCGCTTTGCAGAATCAGGCTCATTCATTAGATTAGATAGATTTTAAAGCAAGGGAAAATACATCTCCTGCTTCAGTCCTGTTGATGCCCAGCGGATGTGGAGGAGGGTGTATTACAATAAATGTATGTTTATGAATATTCCAGTTCCACAACAGGGAGCTCAGAGAGTTCTCCAAAGTACCACCACAGCTAGTGAACTAAATGCCCATTTCCCTTCAAACGCACTGATGGCTCACAGTAATGCTGCAACTTAGAAGTTCATAGATTCCATGGCCAGAAGGAACCACTGTGATCATCTAGTCTGACCTCCCATATAACACAGGCCGAAGAACTTCCTCAAAATAATTCCTAGAACAAACCATTGTCTCCAAACTGAGGAGAATTTTAGGAATAAAATGTCAAGATTAAAAAAAAAAAATCAACTGTACGGCAGCAGGAGGAAAGCCCAGAAAGTACAGTGAAGACTTGGAAAGAGTCCCCTTTGGTGATCAGGTTTGTTTTATTAGGTCCAGCCTGATTTTAGGATTTAATATTTTGGATGATCATTTATTTATTACTTTTATAGCATCCTGCTGCTTTATAGCAATAAGAGACTACCCCTCCCCAACAGAACTTACAATCTTAGAGACTTTGAGCACCTAAAAAGCCCACTGATTTCAAGTGGAGTAACTGGTGCATAACCTCTCATAGTGTTTGGAGAAAGCAAGGAGATAAGAATCTATAGAAGGTGCATTTTTACCAAGTATAGTTTGAGGAAATGGACATTCAAGAAGAGATGTTGGAAAGACCAGTTGAAATGTAGCTTATACAAAGGAAAAGAAGCCAGGGATGGAGCTAGAGAAATTTAGGAGCCATCATGATGGATATCTATGAAAGATCACTCTGGTATGTGTGCAGAACAGGGCTATCAAACACTCAGTAGAGAGGGCTGAATTCCACTTTGATTTATGGCCACGAGGCCAAGGTAAAAATTTAGGGCTAAATACTCCCTATAATCCACAGCACAGCTCTCAGTGATGTGAATGGGAGATTTGCACAAAGGCAAAGAGGAGAGTATGGTTTGGGACAGGAGTAATTAAACTTTTCATTACCATAATTAACTATTTTTTCTGTACCTCATTACTGTATTTATCACCACACTGGGAGAAAATTAACTCCTTTTGGGACCATTACTATTTCCCACCCCCTTTGTTTCTCTTTCCCCTTCACCCTCCTTCCTCCCTATTTCTTGTCTTTGGGCACGTCTACACTATGGGATCATTCTGATTTTACATAAACCGTTTTTATAAAACAGATTGTATAAAGTCAAGTGCACGCGGCCACACTTAGCACATTAATTCAGCGGTGTCCGTCCATAGTCCAAGGCTAGCGTCGATTTCCAGAGCGTTGCACTGCGGGTAGCTATTCCATAGCTATCCCATAGTTCCTGCGGTCTCCCCCGCCCCTTAGAATTCTGGGTTGAGAGCCCAGTGGCTGATGGGGCAAAAATCACTGTCGCGAGTGGTTCTGGGTAAATGTCGTCAGTCATTCCTTCCTCCGGGAAAGCAATGACAGACAATCATTTCGCGCCCTTTTTCCCTGGATTGCTCTGGCAGACGCCATAGCACGGCAACCATGGAGCCCGTTCAGCTGCCCCCCACACCCTTTTTTTTACAGTCACTGTATGTGTACCGGATGCCGCGGACAGAGGTGATACTCCAGTGCTACACAGCAGCATTCATTTGCTTTTGCATGATAGCAGAGCCGGTTATCAGTTGTTCTGTACCATCTGCTGCCAGCGTAAATTGGCAATGAGATGACGGTTATCTGTCCTTCTGTACTGTCTGCTGCTATCATGGGTGCCCCTGGCTGAGATCAGCCAGGGGCACAAAAGCAAAACTGGGAATCACTCCCCGAGTCAATCCCTCCTTTATGGTTTCTAAAAATAGTCAGTCCTGCCTAGAATATGGGGCAAAGTGTACTAGACAACCAGTGTATGAGAGAGCACAGCTGCTCCGTGTCAGATCCCGCAGAAATGATGAGCTACATGCCATTACAGGGGGTGCCCCTGCAACAACCCCACCCATTGCTTCCCTCCACCCAACCTTCCTGGGCTACCGTGGCAGTGTCCCCCATTTGTGTCATGAGTTATAAAGAATGCAGGAATAAGAAACAGTGACTTGTTGGTAAGATAAAATGAGGGGGAGCAGCCTCCCGGTGCTATGACAGTTCAGAATCTTTTCTTTACACAGGAAAGGGAGGGGGCTGATGGAGCTCAGCCCCAGTTGCTATGATGAGGATGGTTACCAGCCATTCTGTACCATCGACTGGAATGACCGAGAATCATTCCTATTTTCACCCAGGCGCCCCCGGCCAGCCTCACCTGAAGCCAGCCAGGAGCACTCATGGGTTGATATAAGGACGGCTGACCAGTCCTACTGCACCGTCTGCCACTGGGCAGGGGAGAGGAGTGGATACTGCTCTTCACTGCTGCAGCATCGTGTCTACCAGCAACATTCAGTAGACATAGGGTGACATTCAAAAAAGTCAAGAAATGATTTCTTTCCCTTTTCTTCATGTGGCGGGGGGGGGGAGTAAATTTGATGAGTCTATTCCCTGAACCACACCGGACAATGTGTTTGACCCTACAGGCATTGGGAGTCAGGCCAAGAATGCAAATACTTTTCAGAGACTGCTGGGGACTGGGATAGCTGGAGTCCTCAGTACTCCCCCCATCCCTCCATGAGCGTCCATTTGAGTCTCTGGCTTCCCGTTACGCTTGTCACGGCAGCATTGTGTAGCCTGTAGATTTTTTTTCAAACGCTTTGGCATTGTCTTCGTACGAGCATTTGATAGAACAAATTTGGTGTTTCCCCAATCTAGCGATCAGATCCAGTATCTCCCGTACGGTCCATGCTAAAGCTCTTTTTGGATTTGGGACTGCATTGGCACCTGTGCTGATCAGAGCTCCATGCTGGGCAAACAGGAAATGAAAATCAAAATTTCTCGGGGCTTTTCCTGTTTACCTGGCCACTGCATCCAAGTTCAGATTGCTATCCAGAGTGGTCACAGTGGTGCACTGTGGGATACCACCCGGAGGCCAATACTGTCGATTTGCAGCCACACTAACCCTAATTCGATATGGTAATACCGATTTTAGCACTACTCCTCTCGTTGGGGAGGAGTACAGAAATTGATTTAAAGAGCCCTTTATATCAATATAAAGGGCCTCGTAGTGTGGCTGGGTACAGCGTTAAATCAGTTTAATGCTGCTAAAAATCGGTTTAAACGTGTAGTGTAGACCAGGCCTTTGTGTCACTTCTCCTTTCTGCATTTTCTTCCTGCAGCAATAGACAATTCTCCATCCCACCTAAATAGCTAATGAGAGTCAATACTGACAGTGTCATTAAGTTAACTTTACAACAAGATTAATGGTTGGTGGGGAAGTGTACTCATCTCAGAATCATTATTTCAGGATCTCTGCAGGCTCATGCAGACAATACTGCTGCAGTTATGTTTGGTTCAGATTTGGAAGGTTCTCTTTGCAACCATGAACACTAGAAATTTACTCTTTTCTTATATGAAAGCGTAGATTCTGCAGAATCCAAATATGCCATTTGAGTCACAAATAGATCATGCAGGCCAGATCCAGCCCAAGGGCTGTTTGTTTGACACTTCTGGTGTAGAGGGGAAAAATGGAGGGCACCAAGGATAAAGTCCTAGGGAACATCGATAGAGACAGAGGAAACAGCCCCATTATGTATGTTTACATTTTGCTCAGCACATACCTCTAGGAAACTTATTTGTCACATAGTTGCTGCAGGCATCACTGATGATCTATAGTATTGCTCCACTGTTCTGTACTTGCTCTTTATAAAATGTAGCTTCAATTAAATTCCCTTTGCTTTTTATTTCCTCTGAGGGCCACTGTTTGGCACAAATTACCCTTTTCCCTGGTGCTTACAAGGCCAAAAATTCACTGCTGTTTATAGGACTGAACCTGCAATCTCATGACAGTAACAGGCACTACAAATTAGCCACCTAGCTCAAAGATAGTCTTCATAGGAATGCTGTGGGCTTTGCTACTTCACATTTCCTGGGAATGCAGATAAGAACATGCCCTTCATCTGTTAAAAAGAAATTAAAATTCAAGATACGTTCCCTGTGAACTTTAACAGAAAACAAATCTCATCACTGACTACTGCAGTAAAGGTTGAAGAATTCTAGAGGAGCCTGTTATAAAAATTATTTGCACAATGTCCTCTATCCTGATTGGTCGAAGAGGCTTAGGCTAGAGAATGTAGACTTGGTTGTATTATTTTACATAAAAGTCCCAAGACAGCCTTCTCTAATTAACCTCTTTCAAACTTCAAAATGAATGAAAGCAGAAATTAAGATACAAGTCTATATTTTAAAATCTGTAGAGCTTTTGCAGCAAGTTCTGCCTAGATGGGAATTATTGTCCTGTAACTGTCTCCTCAGGAAAACTTCAGAATTTAAAACAAAAGGAGAAGGAAAGGGAAGAAATATTTATCTCGATGCCTTTTTTTGTCATGGTAGAAATAGAATTTTAGTCCTTCCGATTTGAAAAGGGATGTGATGAAGGCTTTAACATGCCTTGTGTGGTTGTGCGCAGGGCTCTCCCAGCATTTAAAAAATAAAACCCTCAACAAGGAGCATAGTTCCCAACACTGGGAGTGCAGCTCTCAGTGCTGGGGCATCGTTTACACTGGCACTTTCTAGTGCTGCAACTCGCTACGCTCGGGGGGGCGGCAGGTGTTTTTTCCCCCATCCCTGAGATAGAAAGTTGCAGCGCTGTTAATTGCTACTGTAGACAAACCCTAAGTAACATCATTGACCTAGCTGTAAAGCTTTTATATCACCTGATGGTTAAAGCCACAGACTCCAAATCTGTGCACTAAACAAAAAAAACCCACACAAACAAGACAATCCATCTATCACTTCAATCACCAAGAAACTCAACCTGTAGTAGTAACCTCTCTTGCTGGAGAGAGGCACACAAAGTGCTGTTTTGAGCTTTGCAGCAAGTGTTCACTATCAAGCACCTTTCTCAGAGCTGTGTTGACATCAGTAAATTATTCTGTTGCAGCAACTGATTTAAAGTGTGTTTAAAAGAAAGTGGAGTTTATTTCAAAGCAAAAAATAAAAATAGTGTTTGACAAAATGGAAAAAAACAAGTCAGGGATGGGGGGAAAAAAATATATCTTCTAAGAGGATATTCCACTAAAAGAGACAGTAAGAGGACTTTTAAAACAAGCTTGACTGCATCCTTTCAGAAAAGGAAATGTAGATAGGTAGTGAAATTATATATGGAAGTGAGTTTGTAGCTGTCAGAACTTATGCTGCTCAAATCAAATTCACTGGCACATTTTTCTCAGCTTCTGCAGCCCTTGATGATAATAGAACTAAGATGCAGCTATTTTGGGATGGAAGAACTTCAAAGTTTTGGAGGTTTACTTCCATAAGGCCCTGAAAAGGTTGTATTGAGAGGCAGATTCAGCTCTTAGAGCTTAAGGAGCCAACACTCCCTGTGTGGCCTGTGTAAGGGCAGTTAATATTGCAGCCCCTGCAGTTTAGAGAGTTACCAAGGCTGCTATCAAGAGGCTCCCCTCAGGAGCAAGGAGGAGTGAGGAGTAGCAGAGCCAAGTTACCTCCCCAGTTCAGATAGTGGAGCTGTCTAGGCACATGGAGGTATATGCTACACCTCTTTAAGGAGGAGCACATTCCAGTGGAGGGAAAGCAATCAGGGAATTCTGGGAGAAATGCTCTGCCTCTGAGGCAGAATGTTTTATAACGTTTGTCCTGAAGCCAGGCAGTCTTGCACTGCCCCTACTATTGGCTGTGGCTAAATGCCGCAATCTAGTCTTAGGAGGAAAGTGAGGGAGAGAAACCTCATTTTCTTCCAAATCCATCTTTCTCCCTACACCCGCCATCCTCTTGTATTATCTGCCAACAGGATCCACTAGCCCTGCATCTCCTGTCTTCTCCTTTACCCACAGAGATGTCCTGGGACTCATAACATTTGAAAAGAGCAGCCACGCTGCAGATAGAGACTGAGCTTTGCTGACACTAAAGGGTAAAATATTGAAAGAGGCCTGTTAGAGACAACATTTAGTTTCCGCGCCGAGCTGAAATTTGAGCCTTTTCTTTTTAATGCTCTATCATAGGAGTGATTGGACTACGAATGGTTTATTCAACACATGTAGCCCTTTACCTGTTCACCAACTGTCTAATAGCAGATCATGATTTCAACAATGTGTCCATCACTTGTGCCTAATGAATGTCTTTAGGAATATATTGGAGCAACAGCTTGTTTGTAGGGTGTTTAGAGGGCATTCAGATGATTTGGTAATAATCTGAATTCACTACCTGAGCCATGTGACTGGCCACCTCAGATCCTCTTTGGTGTTTCTGTTTTCTCTGATTGAATTTCCTAACCTTTATGAACTAGTTTGTAGAAATAGGCTAGAAGCAGGGCATTGGCCATCTGGCCTTTGGATAACTCATGGAGCACCCTTCTAGTGATGGCCCTCAGGGCAGCCAGCGCTGAGTGTGCATGTGAACAAGAGACAGCCATAAATTAAGAGAAGTTTTATGGCCTGTGTTATACATGAGGTCAACATCTAGATTCCATTTGATTTGAATTTAAAAGAAAAGACTTCCTTTTGAATGGGTTTGAAACAAAACTCCCCCTTGTATGAAGTTCAGCCGCCATTATTTTCCCTATGGACTAACAAAGGAGACATGCATAGAGCCCACTGTCAGATTTTACTTGTGCTACCTTATTATTCTTCTTAAGCTAAATAAAAATCAGCTAGACTCCAACTATATTTGGCCTTTGTGAATAGAAATATAACACTGTTGTCAAAACAAAAGCTGCCAGAAAATGAAGACATGCTGATAATGTTGTCCAAATGCTGAGGATCTGTTTTCAGTGAACAAATTCAATTACTATTCAAACATGATTTCCCTGGCTTGGAAATTCTCAGTGCAGTAGTGATACAAGACAATACTTAGGGGTATGTAGCCAAAACATCTTAGAACACCATGAACTACTGCAGAAAGTGGACATTGATCCACAGCCAGATTCACAGAGGATTTCCAGATAACTTCACTGATCAAAGGATTGTGTTGTTTTATGCCTCTTTATTTGAATCATGTTTGGTGTGTATTGTGTATGTTCCCATTTTTATAAATCACTCAAATAATTAACATTCATAATGTCAAGGTTTGTAATGAAAATGCCTGTCCCTTCTTTGAAAGAAGAGCTAAATAATAAGCCATTCCACTTACATATGCATTAAATTCAACTTTGCATCAAGCATTCATTGAACTCTGACATGGAATTCACTGTAATTTCTAGCCATCTCACTAAGAGCGGTTCATGAGTGGCTTACATGAATGAGTTGGACGAGAGAATAACTGCTACAGGGCTCAGTCCCATTCATGCTGATGTGGGGGCCACACAATGTTAGCTGGAAATCGTATTTGCTCAAAGCAAGGTGTGTGTGAACAGCTGTGTCTGGCCCTCTAAGCAGAATGCTTGGGGCCCAGAATTGCTAATTTTCCTCACGTACAGTAGAAGTGTAACCCACATACCTCCTGGGTGTGGTTCTATCCCACCTAGTGGCACCGAGACCAGAGAGAGAGAGAAAAAAAAAAAATGAGTTTGCTCTACAGCCTTAGCTAAGAACCAATTGGCTTTGAGCTCATGCAGAAGAAGCTAATACAATAGAGGCTCATCCACTAAGCTGCAGAGGTCCCCAGTTTGATCCCGCCTGCTGACTACCGCGGTCTATTGGTGTTACAAGTTGAGGCTTGTCCAGGATTTCAACTGGGAAGTCTCTGAAGCTTGGGACGCACTTCCTCAGCTAGGGGAAGTATGTAACCCCCACACCTCCTGGGTGTGGTGTTCTGTCTTGTCTAGTGGCACAGAGACCATTTAGAGAGAGGAAAAAATGAGGTCAAGTATCAGAGGGGTAGCCGTGTTAGACTGGATCTGTAAAAGCAGCAGAGAATCCTGTGGCACCTTATAGACTAACAGATGTGTTAGAGCATAAGCTTTTGTGGGTGAATACTCACTTGTCAGATGAATGTAGGGGAAATTTCCAGAGGCTGGCATAAATATGCAGGCAAGTATCAGTCTAGAGATAACCAGGTTAGTTCAATCAGGGAGGATGAGGTCCTCTTCTAGCAGTTGAGGTGTGAACATCATGGGAGGAGAAACTGCTTTTGTAGTTGGTTAGACATTCACAGTCTTTGTTCAATCCTGAGCCGGTGGTGTCAAATTTGCAAATGAACTGAAGCTCAGTTTCTCTTTGAAGTGTGGTCCTGAAGATTTTTTGCTGCAGGATGGCTTCCTTTAAATCTGCTATTGTGTGTCCAGGGAGATTGAAATGTTCTCCTACAGGTTTTTGTATATTGCTATTCCTAATATCTGACTTGTGTCCATTTATCCTTATAAATAAACATACAAGCCTCAACTTCTATGTTTAGCTGAAGCTCCCCCCACCCGCGCCTGTGGCGGCAATTCAGGGTGCTGCTTGGGGGCAAAACAGGGACTGCCGCCCCTTGCAAATTGCCACTCCAGGCACCAGCTTGAAACGCTGGTGCCTGGAGCCGGCCCTGACCATATCCTCCTCCTCTGATCTGTTTCAAGGAATTAGACAGGAATACCCATTCTCCCCACTCCTGTTCAGTCTGGCATTAGAACTACTTGCAGTACTAATTAGGAGCAACCAAGGGATTCATGGGATCAAATCAGGGACCCGAGAGAGATATTTTTTTTCATATGCAAATGACATCCTATTTATTAAAAATCCAGCTCAATCTATTCCAAATATCCTACAGACTGACAACTTCGGTAAATTCTTTGGCTAAATGATAAATTGGGGTAAGTCAGAAGCAATGCAGATCTCACTGGATTTAGTTGGAAGTGGCTTTCCTATAGGGACATTTAGCTGGCAAACGACAAACCTGAGATATCTTGGCATCCATTTCCCTAAGGAAATTAAAAACGTAGTCAAGGTTAACCTAGCCCCATTAATCATGCAGTTAGCAAATGATCTAATGAGATAGCAGGCACTACCTCTCTCCCTTTAGGGAAAAATGAACAATTAAAATGAATGCCCTTCCCAGGATCCGTTTTATTCTGAATCCCTTCCTATCCATATTCCTTACTTTTATTTTACCACAATCAACACGTTCAGGTCCTTCTTGTGGAGTGCTGGTAACAAACCTAGAATCTTCTGACAAAGGCTACCGCTCCCTATCTAAAAAGATGCCTTTACATTTCCAAAATTTTAAACTTTCAGGCAGTAGTCCTCAACCACAGCTCATTCCTTCATGCTGTAGAGCCTGCAGATTGGCTTTAGCTAGATGCAGATGTGGTTTCTTCTTTACCCCTTTCCAATGCACTGTATTTGGATTACTACCAATTCCCTAAAGAATAATTTCCAATTACTGTGGCAGCCAGAAGTACTTGACATACGATGTGTACCCCTTCTGCATATCAAGGCTTCTGTCTGCGGTGACTCAAAACTCTGTATAGCAGGCAACCCTACTATTTGGCCACATTGAATTAGGAAAGGGATTTTGACCACCACTCAATTTACTGAAACCAATAATGTGATGGGTTGGATCACAGAACCCCCCTTGGGATCTGCCACACGATGTGCCAAGATTACTACCCCTGCCAGCTCAGCCTGACACTCCCATATGCTCCAAAGGCCCAGGGTCTGAATTACTTGCCCCAAAAGCTGCAGGTTTACCTGAAAGCAGCTAACAAGTGTTTTTGTCTTTAACACCCAGATGTCCAACTCCCAATGGGGTCTAAACGCAAATAAATCCATTTTACCGTATATAAAGCTTATGCAGGGTAAATGCATAAATTGTTCACCCTCTAACAGTGGTCTCCAAACTTTTTTGATCGCACACCCCATCAGTAAAAATTTTGACCACGCACCCCTTGCTCCCGGCCAAACTGTTGAAGCAAAAAAAAACAAACAAACAAAACAAAAGCTGCTTGGACTCCTGGCTGAACTGCCAAGGGAGGAGAAGGGGGGGGTAAAAAAGCGGCACTCCTCCTGCCGTGCACCCTGATGGATCCTCGCACACCTCACTTTGGAGAGCACTGCTCTATAACATTGACAGATGTGCACGGTTGTTTGCTCCCCCAGATATTAATACATACTCTGGGTCAATTAATAAGTAAGAACTGATTTATTAAATACAGAAAGTAGGATTTATGGTTCCAAGGAGTAACAGACAGAACAAAGTAAGCCACCAAGCAAAATAAAATAAAATGCACAAATCTATGTCTCATCAATCTGAATACAGATATCTCACCCTCAGAGATGCTTCAGTAAGTTTTTTCCTCAGACTGGACACATTCCAGGCCTGGTCACAATTCTTTCCCTGGTACAGCTCTTGTTCCAGCTCAGCTGGTAGCTAGGGGATTCTTCATGATAGCTCCTCTCCTTGTTCTATTCCAGGCCTTATATATCTTTTGCATAAGGCAGGAATCCTTTGTACCTCTCTGGGTTCCCACCCGCTCCTTCTCAATGGAAAGACACCAGGTTAAAGATGGATTCCAGTTCAGGTGACATGATCACATGTCACTGCAAGACTTCATTTCCCCCTTGCCAGCACACAGGTATACAAGAAGATTGACAGATAAAACACCCATCTGCAGACAACTGTCCTGGTTAATGGGAGTCATCAAGATTCCAAACCACCATTAATGGCCCACACTTTGCATAATTACAACAGGCCCTCAGTTATTTTTATATTTCTAGTTTCAGATAGAAGAGTGGTACATTTATACAAATAGGATGATTACATTCAGATTATAAACTTTGTAATGATACCTTACAAGAGACCTTTTGCATAAAGCATATTTCAGTTACATTATATTCACTCACTAGCATATTGTTATAAAACCAAATAGACTGCAACATCACAAATACTTTCCTCCTCCTTACAATATTAAAAGATTAAACCAAGGAAGAATGGCAATATAGCCATCTTAAACACGCTATCTCCCTCTGTTTGTCCCCCGTGCCTTTGCTACCTTTCACCCACCTGAACTGCTTTCATTTCTCCAAATATTACTCAGATTGCCAAGATTTATAGCAACACTATTTGAACTATATTTGAAGCAAATATCCCAACAAAGGAATAGGAGAAGGAGCTAAGCCAATTATTTTCTGCTAACCAATAAAAACAAACAGCTCATTGGTCCTCTGTTTGAGAATAATCCAGCAGAAAAATCATATGAGGGATGCACTGGATCCCTCACCAACTGTTCTGCTAAGTACCAAATGTTGGTGCTATGATGCATTAAGTGCTAATTTAATCCATACACTGTGAGAATGCTCCTATACCCATAGGTTTGGGGCAGAACTGAATTAAAATTTTATTCGACTGGAAAAAAATTCAAGTTGAAATTCATTCCAGTCAAATAAAAGCCAACTATGTAATTTTAATCCTAATGGATGTTAATTGGAAGCTGAATAAATCTGAAAAACTTTGGCTAAGCAGAGTACTAATAATTGCTTAAAGGTTAGTACTACAAACATGGAAATCTAAAATTTCCAAGAATTGAAGACTGGAGCAGAGACATCATAAGTTTGGCCAATATGGAAAGAATTTTATACTGCAACAGAAATACCCAAGAGAAAAAAAAAAGGCTCAGAAACCAAACCTCAGACGCATATCTAAAACCATAATGAGACACTTCTCCTTCCCTCTTACGAACATATATGAAGATGCAGGCAATTAAAAACACTAAATGGGATATACAAGTGCCATTCATGAGCCAATTGCGTTACATCACGCTACTCCTCCTCTTGTTTGTCCCTCCGTCGCCTTTGCTACCTTTCACCCGCTGAACTGCTTTCATTTCTCAAAGATATTCAGTCCCAGAGGATCAATCAGTGCTAAGGCTACTGTCTAGAAGCTATCAAGCACACAACTAATCTATATATTACATGAAGCAAATTATCCAACAACATGCATGAGAAAGAGCAAGCCTAAGCAACTTCTAACATTTCTGCTAACATCAAAACCCCTGTCTATACTTGGGCGCTTAGGTCACATTAACTACCTCATATATCATCATAACGGAAGTATACAGGACTTATTTCGTAACCTGCCTCTGACTAGATGTGGCCATGGGTCAATTGGAACGCGATATTGAGTTTTCACAGATAATTATCAACACGCAGAAAAATCATAGAGGATGCACTGGATCCCTCACCAACTGTTCTGCTAATACCAAATGTTGTGCTATGATATTAAAGGCTAATATTAATCCTAACACTGGGAAAATGCTCCTATACCCATAGGTTTGGGGCAGAAGAATAAAATTTTATTCGACTGGAAAAAAATTCAGTTGAAAATTCATTCCAGTCAAATAAAAGCCAACTATGTAATTTATCCTAATGGATAATGGAAGCTGAATAATATCTGAAAAACTTTGGCTAAGCAGAGTACTAATAATTGCTTAAAGTAGTAACACAACATGGAAATCTAAAATTTCAAGATTGAAGACTGGAGCAGAGACATCATAAGTTTGGCCATATGGAAAGAATTTATGCAACAGAACCCAAGAGAAAAAAAAAATCTTAGAAATATGGGACACTTTTCCTGGAAGTATCTGAATGATCCTATTAATACTGCTCCTCACATCTCCCCCTGTTTGATACTTCCCTCATTTGCGTTTGTTTTCTATTTTAATAATCTCTCTTTAACTAGTTGGATTTTATAAGCAAAATTTCATCTAAATTGTATATAAATTGATTATATTAACATTAATAGGAATAAATAGATGTTTAAAGTATAGCTAAGCTAGGTAGCAATTGTTAAAGATATGAGAAGTATGATATTTGTTATTTTTCCTATCTATATTAAAAAGTTAATATACATTAATAGAAAAAATTGAATTTTCAAAAATGCTCAATGCAGGCCTAACTCTGCTACTCCTGAGGTCAGGCTCAAACTCCATCAGTCAGTGAGAGAGAGAAGCCGTCTACACTACAAAACTACGTTGACCTAAGTTACGTTAGCATACACTGCCCAGTTATGACATCACTTGTGCATGTATAACACTATGCTCCTTGGTCAGGTGGTGCTCTCACTCAGGATTACTTGTATCAATGCAGAGCGCAGTGTATAGTGAATAGCTATCCCATGGGAAACTCATCACCATCCACTGCAAGTGTTTTGCGAATTTTTGCAATCCCTGATGGGGCTGAAAGAGTCGAGCAGGAATGACTGGAGCAAGGTCAATCCCATCATGCAGCGTTTCACCATATTATCATCTGATTCCAGTATTTTTCTCTTTTTCAAAAATCCCTGCAAAATCACTGTCTCCTTCTCGCTGCCACCATCTCTGACAAAGCCTGACCTGCCCAGCTCGCAGTAGTCACAAGCTTGTGAGCTGGCAGGCACTGATCCTTCATATTGTCAGAGCCACAAGAGGATGAATGAGGAACTTGTACAATTCCTTGAGTTAGCTTACTCTGGACATAGAAAAAAATAATTCAAGTTGTTGGTGGATTCACAGAGCAGCTGCAGATGTGGAACCCAGTTCAAGACAGAGAAACAAGGACCGACTGATAGGTTCAGGAATAACCATGGAGCAGAAATTTCAGATGCACATCACCTTCCAGATTTTGTGCATGTCATCCAATCCAGAGCAGGGACAGGAAAATAGAAGTGTGCTGAAGTTAGAATGAGAGTATGATGCAAACTGTGGAAACGTTGCCAGATTAGCCACCGGTCGTCAGAAATATTGAAGTAGGAATGACCACAGGAGGTAGCTGTCATGCAAGTGTTACAGGTCAACAGAGCAGCATTATGAGTGGGTGATTGGATCCAAGCACTGTGTGCAAG
>NC_133769.1:321233627-321269193 GCF_003597395.2 Chelonoidis abingdonii
CTGTGGTCAAGAGACAAGGAGTGGGGTAGGTCTGGGGTATGAGGCCACAGAAGGGAGCTTTGGGCAATAGGAGGGTAGGGAGCCTTGGGCAGTAGCGGTGGGGCCAGAGATGATGAGGTGGCATCAGGAGTCAGAGGCAGTGCCGTGGGGTGGGGGTCATAGGGAGGGATCAAGGGTGAGGGGTGATGTGGTGATGGGTGGGAAGCCCAGGGGAGGTAGTGAAGGCCAGGGGAGGAGAAGGCAGCAGGGACTGCAGTGCCAAAATACAAGTTCACCCACAGCAGCATTTTCCATAAGTTTGGCCCCAAGGTCCACCAGTTGCTCCTGCTATGCAGGACATAGTGAATGCTTTTGAAGCAATAGGCTTCCCCAACTGCAGTGGGGCAACAGAGGGCATGCAGATCCCTATTTTAGCACAACCACCTTGTTACAGAGTACATCGACAGACAAGGCTATTTTTCTGTAGTAATTCAAGTGCTGGTGGATCACTGAGGATGCTTTACTGACATCCATTTGGGCTAGTCAGAGAAGGTGCATGATGCGTGCATCTTTAAGAACACAGGACTGTACAGAAAGCTGCAAGCAGAGTCTCTTGCCAGACTGGCAGATTACTAAACAGGAATGTTGAAATGCCAACTACAGGCTCAGCAGGTGTAGAATAGTTGAATGTGCCTTTGGCTGTTTGGAGGGTTGCTGCATTGTCAATTTACTAGATTGGACTGCGGGTGTGTGTATGAGGAGAGTTTCCACCAGGGTAGAAAAGGAAAAGCCTTGTATCTAGCTACCAAATTCATGGCCATGAAAAACACATCACAGACCCTTGAAATTAGGTCCCCCAAACCCATGAAATCTGGTCTTTTGCATGCTTTTACCATATAGAATACAGATTTCAGGGGAGAGACCAGAGTTTGTCAAATAGGGGTCCTGACCCAAAAGGAAGTTGTGAGGGGGGTGGTAGCACTGCCACCCTTACTTCTGCACTACCTTCAAAGCTGGGTGGCTGGAGCGTGCCAGCAATTGAATGGACAGCCAGCTCTGAAGGGAGAGCTGCCACCAGCAGCAGCAGCACAGAAGTAAGGGTGGTGATACCATACCATGTCATCCTGTGCTGCTGGTGGCAACTCTTCCTTCAGAGCTGAGCTCCCAGCCACCAGCACCCTCTGCTCTCCAGCCACCCAGCTCTGAAAGTAGTTCTGCTCCCTGCAGCAGTAAGGGTAGCAGTACTGCAACCCCCACCCTACACTAACCTTGCGCCTGCCCTTCCCCCACAACTCCTTTTTAGGTCAGAGCCCCTACAATTACAACACTGAACTTTCAGATTTAACTAGCTGAAATCATGAAATTTATGATTTTTAAAAGCCTATGACTGTGAAGTGGACCAAAATAGACTGTGAATGTAGTAGGGTCCTAGCTATACAAAGAACTCAACATGGAGCTCTGTGGCTCAAGGATGCTTTGAAAGGCAATGTTAAAGGCCAGTGTAGTGTGCATTGCTGCAGTGAATCCTAGATGGTCTTACTATGTTGCCTCTCACTATTAATCTTGTAGTGAGTGCTGTGTGTATAGGAAAATAACATTGCCAATGCAGCTATTAATATTGTCTGAGAAGGATGTTATGGGTTATGATAAAATAAAACGGGAAATTGGTGATCAGTCCTGCTCAGCACCAGCCAACATATGCTGTTAACAAATAAAGATGAATTAAGTTCCAAAAAGAAGAAAGTTTTGTAACATGAACGAGGCAAACATTTAGAGCTTAATAAAGGGGAAAGAACAGTCATTTCCATTTCACCTACACATACACCACTTAGAATCATAGAATCAAAAGGTTGGAAGGAACCTCATGAGTCATCTAATGTTCCAACCCCCTGCAAAAGTCATTGACATTTCCTTAAATAATCCGAGCAGTGTGCGGTCCTACTGACCTAATTAGCTCTAAAGATAGCATTCTACCACCTCCCTAAGTGGTACCTCCATCAGATATTCGACACTCTCCTAGTCAGAAAGTTTTTCTAATATCAGCTCGACTTCCGCAACGTTCGAACATTGCCCTTCTTGTCCTCCGTACACTGAGAACACCTAGCTCCCCCCTTGAGCATCCCTTCAAGTGATTCCCGAGGTTGTATCAAATCCCCACCTATGTCTTCTCTTCTGCAGAGCTAAATTAAGCCCCAGTTCTCTCAGTCTCTCTTTCAAATATGTCTCCAAGTCCTCTAATCAATTTTTGTCCCCCTCCGCTTGCACTCTCTCCAATTGTTCCACATCCTTTTGTAAAGATGCTGGCCCATATACTGGACCAATTATTCCAGAGCAGTCAGATGCTCACCAGTGCGAATAGATGGGATAATCACATCCCTCGAGGTCTGCTGCAATACACTCCTACAATAAGCCAGTATTTATAGCCTTTTTGGCTACAAGAGCAACACGTATGCTCATGTTCAACTTCCATTACCTGGTAACTCAAGACTCTTTTCTTTCAGCCTGCTACTTTCCAAAACAGTCCCCAGCTGTAGCATAGTTACATCGGTTTTTCTTCCTTCATGCGACTTTTGCACTGTTACTTGTTCTGAACTTCACTGAAGTTCTTGTGGTCCACTTTCCTAATTTGTCTAAGTCTCTCTGAATTCATATGCGTGCGCCTCAGCGTGTCACACATCCCCCCAACGTTGGTGTCATCGCAAATTTACTTATATGGTGCAAGCTATCCATCATCAATGATCATTAATGAAGACATTAATGATGAACGGGCACCTCTAAGCACAGACCCTGGCGGCACACCACTTGCTTAATGTTTTTTCTGGTGCACATAGAGTGTGCCAGTTGATACCTACGCGCTGAGCGTTGATTTCAACCAGTTTATATCACCGTTCACAGTCCATCCTTCCTACCCATACTTCCTATATGGTTGCTGCGTGAGAAATCTGTGGGAGAAACCTGTGTCAGAAAAGCCTTACAGAAAGAGTCAATGATACAACTATCACAGCTTTGCCCCAACCACAGAGCCATGTCATCTCGATCATAGAATTCTGCAATCAGTTGGTATGGCATCTGATTACCTGATGTGAATCTCATGCTAGGACTTGCTTCTGACACCCTGTTTTCCTTAAGTGTAGGAATGGATCTTCTCACCTGCTCCTTATGATTTTCCAGGATTAGCCTGACTGAGTGGTCTGTAGTCCTGGACTTCCTTTGTCGTCAATAATTGCTATCATTTCTGTCTTGTACAATTTCCTATCCACTCTGACCTTGTCGCCTTGAATTTTCATAAGAGTAATGGTCAACGTGCTCTGCAATCACATCAGCTAACTCCCTCAGCACCCTATTGGGATGCAGTTCGTCCGTCCATAGAGGCTTGTGCACGTCTACGTCTTTAAGTAGCCCTAACTCTACCCTCATCACATGGTTGCCTCTCCTCTGCCTCTCTGCGTTCCCCAGTGTGATAGTGGCGTTATCCTGCCCTCCGTAAAGACTAAGAGTGAAGAATGGATGAGTACTTCAGCCTTTTCCATATCTCTCCACCACTAGCATACCTCCTCATTGAGTAAGTGACCTGTACACCATCCCTAGCCTCTTCTTGTTGCTTACATACTTGTAAAACCCTGCCATTATTATCCTCACATCCTTCTACTTTCAACGTCAAATTACCCTTTGCCTTGCTGATGCCGTATCCCTGCGCGAGCATAATGCTATATGCCTCCCCACCCCTTGTCTCTATCCAATCATTCCACTTTAGTAAGCTTCCTTCTTTTGCTCAGCTCACCACTGGTTCCTGCTAAGCTCATGCTGGTAACTTTCTCATGCTTGCTGTTCATTGTTGCACATCTATTGTATTTTCCTGCTGCTCTCTCATGGTTTGCTTAAAAAATGCCAGCTTCCTGGACACCCATCCCCTTCAGTCAGCTGTAATGTCCCTAGGAAACATGAATCCGTCTCTCATTTCTCTAAGAGCTTAAATCCGCTTTTTCTGAAACGTTTGTTAGGTGGGCATGTTCTGCTTCCTCCTTCCTACACAGGTTCTGTAACTTCTACCATGTCATGATCACTCCTGCCGAGTTGCCGTTCATCACTTACTCCTCTGATCAACTCTCCTTTTGTAGCAGGAGTCATAGGAGGCCTAATGCCCTCGTTGGTTCCCTCCAGCAGTTTGTACAGGACGTTGTCCTCAGTCGATCTCCAAAAAACTTCCTGATTGCCTGTGCACTGCTGTTATTTCTCTCCCAGCAGATATCAGGATAATTGAAATCTCCCATGAGAACCAGGGCCTGTGATCTACAGACTGCTGCTAGTTGTCTGTAAAAAGCCTCATCCACCTCTTCTTTCTAGTCTGGTGGTCTGTAGCAGACACCCACCATAACATGTGTCTATGTGTCTTTCACACACCAGTGAATGTGGAACTGTGATTGTTTTTAATGTCCACTAGTGTGGAGTGGTAGGGGTAGCGCTGTGGCCTCTGATGCCATGTGAAATGTTGAGGGGTGGCATAGGAAGGTCCCAACAGTGAGTTGTCTATAGAGGCAGGTGAGCATGGGATTCTTGGACCTGTAGGTCCACCTGCATCCCATGCGTCTGATGAAGTGGGCATTCGCCCACGAAACCTTATGCTCCAAGACATCTGTTAGTCTTTAAGGTGCCACAGGACTCTGTTGCTTTTTAGAGATCCAGACTAACATGGCTACCCCTCTGATACTTGGACCTGCAGGTCCACCAGCATCTGCAGCATCTCTGTTTGCTGCTTGAGAAACCCTGTTATATCCTGATGCATCCCCCTCCTTTCCCGGTTTGGACTCCTGGGCCTCTCCCTTCCACACTTTCTGCAGTGGTCATCCTCCAGGCCCTGGTTTATTCTCTGCAGCACAGGCTTGCAACATCTCCTTGAACACATTGTCTCCAATCCTCTTCTTTCTCCTCCTCATTTGGCTCAGTAGTACGGCTCTGGTGCTGGAGCCCCTCAAGGCCACAATGGCAGCAGCTGCAGCTACAACTCAAAGTACCATCGTATTCACGACAGAAATTAAAAAATTTAGGATACTGAACTTACTTCCCTTGATTGCCCAAAGTTGTAAGCACTATGTTCTCACTTCTCCTCAGGACCGATACAGCACAGCACCAGTCACAGAACCAGCTGTGGTGAGGTCTAGGGTGGCATGTTGGAGATAGCTCACAGGCATGGAGTATATCTGCCTAGGGCAATAGAACTGAATCCTGGCACTGTTTTCTACAGGCAGTGATTGACTGCACAGCTGCTGCTGGCATCCTGATGCTGCCCAGGCCCATATGCTGCTGGCCTCTGTGCTTCAGTGGCACCTCCTGAAATAATTGCCAAGTCAATTTGGGGAGAAGTGTCCTACTCACAGGAACAAAACAAGGCAGCCTGCCCCAGAAACCTTCAGTGGAGGATTGCAGCATACCTCCATGAAAGTTTCATCGTAAACTCTATAGAGGATTCAGGGGACATCCTGGTACATATAAACAAACTGCTCTGCGTGTCCCCCACTGCCTAACTCAAGAAGTGAACAAAAAGCAGATAACTACCGCTCGTGGTTTCACTACCTCTTATTACACGTGAGGGGGGAAAAGAAAAGAAAAAAAAAAAAAAAAAAAGGGTCAGGTTTTCTGCTACTGGATACTTACCAGAGATTCCTTCCCCTGCATCCGGCTTATGTATGCTCAACTGTAGGGACAGGCTGCACTGTGGTGGAGTCAAGAACATGTCCTGGCTTGCTGTGTAGCTGAATCCCCCAGTTGCCTCTCCTCCCTACTCCTGTCTGTTCAGAGCAGGGACATGTGACTCAGGTTCCACTGAGTATCCAACCATGCTCCTGAGGGGTGGGTGTCTCCACTAAGGATAACATACAGCTCTTGGTAAAAGTGGCAGGTGTATGGCTCCACCCCTCACCTTTTGGGAGGCGTGCTGCTGCTCCTTGGCTGTCACATGGCATTACCACTGGTCCATCTTGTAGCCCTTCTTCTCCACACCCCAAGCTATCTGCTTGTAGATATGTCAACAGCTATCCCTGCAGAGCCTCTTCCCACAGAGGCTGTGTATTCCAGGCAGGAGTGAGTCTTCAGGATGGTCACCTGGGCAGCTTCCCCCAACAGGATTGCAAGGTATGGTCACTAAGCTGGGCAACCAGGAAAGGAATTTCAAAAATCTGCAGGGCTTTAACGGGAAGGGGCAGCTTCCTGTCCACCTAGTCTCTGAGCACTAGAATTCACCATAGTGACCAGAGTGGTCAGTGTGGGGCGGTTCCTGGAGATCAGTAGCAGTCAATGCAACACCCTCAGTGTCTTCACTGACACTGTCAACCCAAGTACATCAGCCTCGACTATGCCGCTTAGGGAGGTGGCCAATGCCAGGTGCCTCAGAGGGCATGAACAGAACAGGTAATCAAGTGATCCATCCCCTATTGCGCAGTCTCAGCTTCTGGCAAGCAGAGGTTAGGAACACTTCAGAGCATGGTTTTGCATCCCAGCCCATCCTGGCTAATAGCCATGGATGGAGCTATTCACCATGAACTTATCTAGTTCTTTATTGAACCCTGTTATACTCTTGGCCTTCAGAACATCCTCTGGCAAAGAGTTCCACAGGCTGACTGTGCCCCGTGTAGAGAAATACTTCCTTTTGTTTTAAACCTGCTGCCTATTAATTTCATTTGGTGACTCCTCATGCTTGTGTTATGAGTAAATAATATTTCCTTATTTACTTTCTCTACACAGTCATTTTATAGACCTTTATCATATCCCCCATAGCCCTATGTGCCACTGCTGTCCATGTCCCCCTCTCCCATGTCCCATGGCCCTACAGGCCGGGTGCTGTGAGGAAGACAGCCTCTCCTCCTCCCTCCTCGTGGCTGGCTGTTTTGACCCATGAGCCAGCTGCCCTCTCTTCTGTGGGCACTTCAGCCCCTGGTGGGTAAAAGTTGTAATTGCAGTGCTTCCCCAGCAGAATGTGGTGGTTTTTTGGGTGGGGGGGGGGGAGTGGAGTTAGGGGGCAGGGCAGCAGGACAGGACAAGTTCTGCATCTGCACAGAATTCCCCCAGGAATAGATGCTGAATGCAGTATATTAATATGCAGACATATGCTCCAAGACACACAAGAATTACCAGGCCCTGGAGTGAAAGGAACAAAGTTCTTATTAGGACACCACTTCACTGCTGGGAAAAAGCTGATTTCACAAGAACCACATACAGTCCTGAGTAAGTGTGTTTATACAATCATTTCAAAACAAGACATTTTAGATTACCACCATAATCAAAATTATTAGCATGACATTTAGTGAAGCAGTAGGTGTCCAAGAAAATTAGTTAGATTTCACCATGGGAAGTGTTACCAATTGATTCTGACACTGCTCTGAAAATCCCATGACCTGCCTTGAAATGTTAGTGACTGATATGCCACACTTAGGGTGACCAGACAGCAAATGTGAAAAAATCAGGATGGAGGGGGGAGGGCTGAAGGGCGGGTAGAAGTAATAGAAGCCTGTATAAGAAAAAGACCCAAATGTCAGGACTATCCCTATATTAAAAAAACAGAACAAACAAACTAACAAAAAAACAGACACACACACAGGACATCTGGTCACCCTAGCCACACCCCAGTTTCCATTAGCAGATCATGTTTTAGTTTAAATAATCTGAAGTCAAATTTCCCTGAACAGGGAACATTATCAAAAATGATTAAAAAAAGTAAGGCCCTGATTCAGCACAGCACTGAAGTACATGCTTCAGTCCCAGTGAAATCAGTAGGAGTTAAACACGTTTAATTATTTGCTGAATACGAATGGATTTAAGAGTCATTCTAGAGACATTATTATTAAGTGTGTGCTTAAAGTTAAATACACATTTGAGTATTTAGCTGAATTGGAGTCTAAGTTTAGATTGTGCCAGACCTGAGTAAGAAGCAGGATGTAGCCCGCTTCCCCAGGAACAGTCCACAGAGGCATGCACAAGAGGATGAGTAAGGAGGAAAGTTAGCTACAGCCCTTTTCACAATAAAACTTATTCTAACCTTGCTGGCTAGCACTAGGAAATATAGAGACATGGCTTGCTCTGCTTCTTTCCCCCTTGCTTCTGGAAGGAAGCACCAAGAGTTAGGATCTGGGTAGCGCTAATACAGTAACACGAAGTAAGGAGGTTGTGACCTGTTCTCTTGCATGGTCCTATCAGGACTAGAGCCATCCTTACTATAGCTTAGCTGAATTCCAGACATTATCAATTCTTTGGGCTCCTCCCCCTCATGCTTGTGTGCATACTTTTGTTTTGTAATCTGACTCCATTAAACTTAATTAAGAAATATTTCTTAATCAGTAAATGCTTCACATCAAGATTATGCATAGTGTGTAAAATGTGCAAAGGCCCTGTAGATGTGTGGACTCACCCGTGGTACCTTCTGCTGGTCTCAAGGAATTAGCTCATTCCAGCTCCTGAGTGCCCTCTTCAGGCTGGTGATTCTCCTGTCCTCTGCCCCCACCCCCCCATATCCCTCCCTTGACCCAGTGCCCTTTTGCCCAGGGTGGTGTCCCCACAGTAACCCCTCAGTCTTAGGGTATCCCCTCCCCAGGGAGACCCCACCCACTATTCTCACCTCACCTCAGTATCAGGCTACTGCCAGTCATTGTCTAGCCCCCACACCCTTGGGTAGAGTGCAGTCTCATTGTACTCACTGGCAACAGTGGATTTGGAGCTGCTGCCTTAGCCTACCCCTCATCTGCCCTCTGCAACCCCCAGTACCTTTTGCCTTCTACTAGGCTGCAGCCTGGGACTTTCCAGGCTGGAGTTCCCCACTTCTTCTGCCCTTTCCTAGCCCTAAGCCACCTCAGATACCCTGTCTCTAGCTTTTTGCAGTCAAGCCCATCTCCCTCTACAAACAGTCCCTCTCTCTATTGTCTACCCCTGGCTTCTCTGCCTTTATGGTGCCAGCTGAGTCTGTTTGGGGCATGGCCCCAGCTGCAGCCACTTCCCTCAATCAGCCCAGCCTTTTAGAGTTGCTTTCTCCAGTCACAGCCCCCTCCCAGGGCTGCTTTAAGCCCTTTAGGGCAGGAGCAGGGTAACCACCCTGCTATAGACCCCTATGTGATTTAAGAGGAAAATAGGGCAAGCAACCTAGGTCACACAGGCACTTTTGAAAAATGTGCCCTGGAATGGTAAAGGAGGATGACCTGATTTGTAAGGCTCTATTTTACCAATCTGGTTCAACCTTAGCTCAGATTAAGAGCTAAAGTTTGTTACCTTCTACCAGCTGTTCAGTGTCCTTGTGAAGTGAGTTGATGACTTCAGTTCCACCTCTAATATAGAGGAGTCTTATCACCAAACCACCACCACACCTGGCACCTTTATTGGCCATCTGGGACATTACCCAGGGTACAAACTGGACTGATGAACAACTGTGTCCCTTCAGTTTGCCAATGTGGCATGCCTTTTACCCTGCTTCGCTGTGAGAGCAAGTATGCCTGATCCTGCTCACACACAGCCTCCAGTATGTAAGTTACTCCCAGCAATATTATGTGAGTGACTGGCCATAGCACTTTTGCATTACACTGCAGAGGAAAACCAGCAAATTCTCCATCCTAGACTTCCTCCCCAGATATGAACATCTTGTACAGCCCAGCTCTTTTCTTCCAGACAATACATGCTCATATAAAGTCATTTTATTAATAGAAAATGTGCACAAATCCTGGGATTGAAATATCTGGAGATACCACCACTCTGGTTTAGATCACTTACACCTGTTCTGTATTTATGAGGCATAAAAGTCAGAATTGGTTACAAGAAAATAAAAGTAAAATGCAGCTAATACCTAACTTAACAAATGAAGTGGATTCAAAGCAAGAGTCTCTTGTGCCACATATCTTAGCAGTCTGACTGGCTGAACTTTTCAGTCAGAATCTCCCTCCCAGTCCAATGCTGTTTCCTTTGTTCAAGTGTTACTGATGCTGTGAATAGAAAGGAAGGCGAAAGATAGGAGAGAAACACCCCCCCAAAAAAAGACAAACCCACTTATAGCATTTCTCTCGAGAATCAGCTCCAGCTAAGTTCAGGAGACAAAGTTTGTGTTGATAGAAACCCCCAGCTGTTCCTTTTGTTATTAGTGACTACCTCCTCGCTCCTGAGGAAGAATGACCACTTAATCAAGTGATGGTCCATTTCATCTTGTTGACCCTGGCTGAGGCATTGAACTAGCCTTTTGTATGTGGGGATCTGGTTTGAGGCTGCTTTCCCAGACTTGGAACATGTCTTAAACATACAATGTTGCCACACATTTTATTGTGATAATAACGATCAGTGAATGAGTTTTCAAATGATACTTCACAATGCATACTTTTGTACAAACTTATAATCCTGGAAAGGGATGAACATAGGGGTATGGACTGTCACATCATCTCAGCAAAACAAAGTGCAGGACTGGAAGGGCATGAAAACAGTTCATGCCATTTCATTCCCTGGCATCGCCAGGTCCAAGTTGAGGCCCACTGATGAGGAACTGTGCAATGCCACTGTCTGTGCTGTACCTATCTTAAGAAAGGGGATGTCAATGACCAGACCTTTCAGAGTACACAAAGCTGTGTGCTTTTAAGTAAGAGAGAGAGAAAGGCATGCAGACTAAGTCTCTGAATACTAAAGCCAATGAAAATTTTGTCATCGTTCAAAGGGTATTTGCTACTGAACTATGTCTTCTACTTTAGACATTGGAGCACCACATGCTTATGGACAGAAAGAAAGTTAACATTAACTACAATAGAAGAGAGACCCCTATTGTTTCTTAAGCAAAGGGGATATTTACATTCTTATCCCTGTGGTAAGTATTTAGCAATAGTTTTATTTGACTAATGTCTTTGATGGCAAATAAATCAGTATTACACATTTGTTAGATTAGTAGGATGGTTTTGTGTTGACAGCAAAGGGGCAGGACCCAGGAAGTTTGTTGATTGAAAGCTGGAGTGACTCAGTACTGCAATGGGTAACGTGCTGCCAAAGAGCACTGGGCACCCTTAGCTGCTATGAAAGAATAAGCAACTAAGTAAGTTACCCTCATTGTGCCTCCCTCAACCCACCTAGAAACCAAAAAAACCAAGATCATGCTGGAAATGAGACTTATTTGAGTCGCTGGGTAAATAACTGTTACAAAATTGACATTTTCAGATATTTAAACAAAGGTAAGAATCTGTGGTTCTCCTGAATGACTCAAGAGGATCCTCTTGTGTGCCACACTCCTGCATGATGCCACCTTCTTCCTTCAGTTTAACACTTGATTAAAACAGGATTGAAGTGTAGGGCAAAAGGAAACCACTAAGATTGAATGCAGTGGAAATAGCACATTGTGCAATGTTGCCACTTAAAGAACTGCTTTATCCAAGCAGACATCACTGAATTATAGGGCTGGAAGGGATTTTGAAAAGTCACTTAGTCCGGCACCCAGACAAGACCAAGTAAACATAGACCATTCCTGACAGGTGGTGATTGACTAACCTGTTCTTAAAACCTCCAGTGATATGGAGTCCACAGCCTCTAGTGGAAGCCCATTCCAGAGTTTAATGACCCTTTTAGCTAGAAAGGGTTTGGTTTTTTTTAATATCTAAACCTCAGTCTCCCTTTGCTTCAGAATAAGTCTCCTTACTGAACAATTGGTTATTTGCCTTCACTGGCTTTAGAACTAAAAAGAACCCTGAATACATGACAACTGCCACTGAAATCTGAAATTTACAATTTAACTGAAGTAGACAGCAGCCTGAAATCAAGCTCCAATCAGTCCTGAAGTGTGAAGAAATACACTGATGAACATAAAATATTACTTGTTTTAAAACCAGCATTGGACATCAGTACAAGTGGTGGTATTTGATAGTGTTACAGTAACTGTAATTCATTATATATTTGATCAGTGCTTCTCAGTGGAGAAGCCATCCAGCCAAACTTTGCCAGAATAAGTGCATTGGTCACTTGCCAGAAGACAGAGGAACCATGCTTAGTTTGTATACATGCTGATTCAGCTTTCATTAGAAGCCAGTTGGAGCAGGGACCATGTTTTCTGCAGTTTTTATACTGTTCCAGAAACAGTGCCAGCATTTAAACAATATTTACTACTACAAGGGTATGTCCCCCAGAGATTGTAGATCCAGCAGTGTAATATCTGTGGCCTAGGCTTTGATATATGGCATCAGTTAAACCATTACTGGAAGACTGCAGCCAGTTCTGGTGTCCACATTTTAACAATGTTGCTGAAAAGTTGGAGAGGTTGCAAATAAGTGTTACAAAAAATGTGATTTGAGAGCTGGAAAAGAAACCTTACAGCAAGTATGAGACCAAACATATGCAGTATAATCTAATAAAGTCCAGAAAGTAGATTTTTGCAAAACTAATGAAAAAGCACTTGCAACAGGACCATTGAAACATTTAATGATAGAAGATAGAATGAATACAAGTCATACTTCATGAGGTAAGCAAAGGACTTGGTTTGTGCTCTGAATGAGAGAGACATGTTTGTTATGTATCCCCATGGGATCAGCCAGGCCACCTATTCACTCAATTCTAGAGTTTACTGTTTTGGACATAAGAATTACAAGCCATCCACTTGGATCTCCTCTCAAGTCATGTAACTTATTTAGCACTGAAAAACAAAAGAGTTAAGGAGTTTAAGGAACAATACAATAGTAGCTTACAAACCAGCACATCTTTGTTAGACAGCCTTTCAGAAGCTGTGTGGTCCCTGGTCTTAGACACAGAAGCAAAACATCATAATCTACACCAACATATCACCTTGTGTGTTCCCACATCCTTCTAGCCAAAAGTTGAAAGGTCATAACTCATATGGACACCAGATTAGCTGATTTATAAACATCCAGTGAATTCTTCAGTTACTGGATTAATTTTACTGAACCAAACACACGTAACATTTATTGTTTCATGGAAAGCATTTACAATTAGTCTGGCAGCATCCTAACAAGGGCAGTTGGGACCAAAGATCAGAGCAGGATCAAAGGCTGGGAGCAGTGGAGGTGCTCATAGTCAGGTTCCAGACCAGGGTCAATACCAAGGGTCAGAGTCCAACTCAGGTTTCAGGGTCTGGGGCAGGAGGTGAAGTCCAAATCAAGCCAAGGTTGAAGCCTGGAGTTCAGGAACAGAAATGGTCATGGCAGCTACAGGAAATCCACACTGTTGCCTGGACACTTCCTGGAATGCCCTTTGGTTTATATAGGGTGGGAAGCCAATCAGGAGCCACAAGGCTGCTGCCTATCAGACCCCTTGAGGTGGGACATCTCATGGTTTGTGTCCCCAGCCCATCATGGGCATTGGAGCACAAGTTGGTTACAGTGCTGCTTGGTGACAACATTGATGTTGAGTAGCTGGGAGCTCTGCAGACCCAGGTTTAGATCCATGGGGCCATATGTAGTCTTTCCCTTGTTTGAGGGGATGAACAAGGGTGGTTTAGTTTTATGGAAGGCGTCTTTCCACCAAAGGAGTGGGTGAAATCCTGGCCCCAGTGAGGTAAGTGGGAGTTTTGCTATTAGCTTTAATGGGGTCAGGGTTCCACCCTGCATACACACTCATCTTTCATTTAAGGCACTCAAAAGTCACAAGCTGCCCACAACACATGTGTAGGTGGTCAGACAGAAAGGTGAAATCAAATAAGCCCTGTAGAATCCTAGAATTTCTCAGCAAAGTCACTTAACATGGGGCTTAGAGGAAAATGATGGTGGTTATGTAGACTGCTTTAACAAGCTAAATAAATGGTCTTAAAATAGCATACTAAGAATTGAATTTTCCAAACTAATGTCACTGACAATTTCCATGCCTGACCCACTGCAGAGAAGAGGACATCTCCCGTATTACCTTTCACAACCTTACAATGGACACTGGCTCATTAGACCAGATGAACAAACCAGAACATTACAGGCCACTTACAAGCCAGGCCTGGATGCTTTTAGCATGCCAAGGAACCAGGAAAAATATGTAGCTGCCTTCTGGGTATGCATTCATATATTATACATTAGGCAATTTTTAAGACACTATTGGTGATTCTATCCTCTTTATAACTGGATGAAGCAACTCCGAATTCCTTTCATATGAACTCCAGTTTTCCTTCCTAGGCAACTGCCAAAAAGCTCTGGATATTTAATTTGGCAAGAGAAAAGGAATTTCCTAGTTTAAAGTCCACTTGGCATTAGCCATTTAAATCCTTTAAAAAAAGGGAATAAAATAACTAGCTAAACAAACATATTGAGCAGGAGATAATTGTCAATTGCCTGCAAAGATTATTGTGTCACACTTTGGTGCAGTTAATTTCATATAATTAACAATGCTCCATATTTATTCAAAGTTGTCAATAGCCCACATTGACTGAGGACACAAGAGGGGACATACACTTCACTGCCTGTGCACAGACAGTTCTCTGTTAATAGCAATAGTTACATACACATTGAGAGAAGAATCTATTCCCACTAGCTAGCAGACCATACAATTCTGGGAAGAATAGATCAGTTAATACTGCAGAGCTCTGTCATCATGCAGAAATAAAGCTGTCAACAGGACATATTTGCACCCATTCAACCTGCACAGCTCTCCCTTTTGCATTGCAATATAAAATTACTCTCCAAAAAGACAAGACACATTACAACTTCATGAATCAGAGTTAGTACAGCGAAACTATTGAGATGAACAAATCTGTTCTCAGCAATAACATGTCAGTGTTGTATAATATTCTGAAAAAGTTATTATGCAGAAGACACTGAATACTGGTTATGCTCCTGAAAGCAAACCATGCACTTGCTCTCTGCAAAAGCAGCAGAGAATCCTGTGGCACCTTATAGACTAACAGACGTTTTGGATCATGAGCTTTCGTGGGTGAATACCCACTTCATCAGATGAATGCTCTCTGCAGATATTGTCCATGGAGTCCTTCAGCTAGCCTATGTCAACAACCAGGGAGTGAGTGGCCAGAGTCAGGAACAGGAATCCAAGCCAAGGGGGAGAGTCTGGAACCAGGGAAAGAGCAGGACAAGAACAAGACTAAGGCTATGACTACACTTGAAACTTTAAAGCGCTGCTGTGGCAGTGGTTTGAAGTGTGAGTGTGGTTGCAGCACCAGCGCTGGGAGTGCTCTCTCCCAGCACTGTGAGTACTCCACATCCTCTACGGGTGTGGCTTGCTGCGGCACTGATTACACTGAGGCTTTACAGCACTGTATCTTGCAGCGCTCAGGGGGGTGTTTTTTTCACACCCTTGAGCACAAAAGTTGCAGCGCTGTAAAGTGCCAGTGTAACCATAGCCTAAGAGATGCAGCAAGACAAAGTACATACAGGAACAATAGCAGAGGTAAGGTCCAGTAGCCAGCAATTAGCAGCTGCTCCTGCTGCTGAGCTAAGCAAGTCTGCTAGCTCCCCTCAGCCACTCAGGTGAGTGGGCCAATCAGGTGGTTCTGCTGTAGCTCAGCTGGGTTCATTAGTCATCCTGAAGACTGAGCTAATTAGTCTTAGGCCCAGCTATAGGCCCTAATTCCCGACAGCCTGTGTTTTTGCTGCATGTGACAATGTGTTCTCAAGTACTATCCTAATAAAATCTGTCGGTTCAGATACCTGCACATGGTCAAGTGTTTGTTAAAGCTTTCCTTGCCTCCTCCTTACTACAAGCTGTGATGCTGTGTATTAGAAAGATGATCCAATGACCCTTCTCAAATCCCTCTCTCTCACTCTGTGTTTACAGACTGGAGCAGACAGCAAATACATTTTTAAAGTAGTCACACACAGAGAATGAAATATAGATTTGGGTGAGTGAGCAACTTGAAATATTCACCAAAACTCAATTCAAGTTAGGAATAGATAAAATGAGGAAGTATGAAAAAGGAAGATCACACCAGTAATTATGTGATAGCACTATGTAACCACTGTTTAACTGACTGGTTGTCTTGAAACAAGGCTTACCTCTGAAGTGTTCATTAACAGAGGAGCCTTGCTCAGACTTCAGTGCTATCCTTAATGTTCCACTTCTTTCTCCTCCAAAGGAACCAACATCTTTCTAGAGATTCTTCTCCCAGCCAAAGATTAACTATACCAGTTCCATTGCATAGCAAAGCACAAGAGTCTTTCCTTCCCCCTTGTAACGTAGCAAATTGCTCCTGCATCATAACAGCTTCATCAAAACATTTTAACTTGCATATATAATACATTTTTATTAGTGCATTTCACAAGCTGATGATTAGCAGCTTCCATCTTTCTTTCAAGCAAATGCATGAGAAATTTAGAATCAACTACAGAGTACCTGGTTTGCACAGCTATGAAAAGTAACAAAGAAAGTTAAAAATATAGATAAACTAGTGGAGTAATCTGAAAATTATTAAAATAATATAAAACCCCTGAATAGTTTAATTTACTTAAATAGGCCCTGAAGATTTGCCATTTAAAAGATTGGGAGATCCCAGAAGATGGCCTAACATTGTGTCTTAATTACCCCAGTTACATTTGGAGAAATCTGCAAGGACAGTATCTTGGCTAACGTATATTAACTGTACATAGCTATCTGAACATTCAAAAATCATCTACTTATAGGATGGTCTTTGTGAGTTCTGATTCAGTGTCCCTTTGGGAAACTCTTGGATAAGTTTCCTTCCAAGCCCAGCATCTACAACAACAGGACTGTATCCTGATTGTAGACTCTAAGCTCTACCAAAATGTAAGAGATAATAATATAGTTATTCTATTATTTATTATTATTATTACAAGGGACTGTGTTGTTTTGGTTACTGGTACAATGGATTTTAAAGAGTCCACATTTTCATTCTTGACTGACTAAACTTTATAATTGATTTCTTGTTTATATGCGTCTTAGGTAAATAAAGCTGACAGAATGTAATTGTGTTTGCTGTTGGTTCATTGTTTCCTTGGCGTTTGCTATGAAAATGGAATTTGGAGTTAGTCTTGTTTTGCCACATCAGCATCTTAATCTCATTATCAGGTTTCATTATGATATACAAGAGAGAGAATCTGTGCTCGGGTTGCTCATTTGTTCTCTCAGGATGTACATTTTTCTGTTGTGTCATCCAGTTTGTTAATTGCAGAATACTTTGTATATCTATTTTCTTTCAAGAAAAGAATGTTGGGTCTGATTCACCAGGGTCTTGCTCCAGTTTCCTTTGCTATCAGGCAGAGTGAGATAGGGTTTATTATATTTTATTGTACGTAGTTCATTGATTTGGCATTAGGATGTCAGAAACTGTGTTGGTAATGGCCAGGCCTAGTAATTAGAGCCAGAATCAGGAGTCCAGAGCAGGGCTGAAACAAGGCTGGAGTGAAAGCAAGGCTGGAGCAGGCTAAGGCTAATAGAATCTGTTACCATTATCAGGCAAGGAAAATTTCCAAGCCATGACGTGACATTCAGCAGACTGAGTTGCAGTTTCTCCTGTGAGGCTTGTATTCCTGCTTTGAGAGCCACCGGACCGGCTCCTGGCTTGCGAGTTAACTCAGTACAGGAATGACTCATCAACACATGAGGTTTAATCAGGCTCTAGTTCTGTGATGAGTCATCACCTTACCTAGGCATCCAGGTGAGCCAAGGATGTTCTATTTAATACAGCACTGAGCCCTGTAGCTCTCTTTCCCATTTCATACTTGCTGTCCATGAAAACAGCAAGAGGAGGTGGTGGAAGGAGAAAGACTCATCTCTTGCCAGAACTTGATATCTGATTATGGACCTGATTTGCCATGGTATTACTCTCCTATTACACAAGTGTGATCCCATTGATTTCACATGAAACAGAATTGGAAAAAGTCTAAAATTCTTTAGAATATTTTTTTCTTCTTTAGAACTCCAAAACAAAGCCCCGAGGACTCATATTCTGCCCAATGACCAGGCATTCAATGCCATCAGCACCAAAGACAATAAAATGCCCTGGTGTGATATTGATATAATCTGGGATCATACAGAACATGGTTGCAACCAAGGTCCTATAGTGGCACCAAATCTTATGTAAAGGGGGTCATATAAGGTGTCTAAGACCAGGTTATGGGTTGCTGGTTATGATTATGCTGTCTATATGTATGTATCATTTTGTAGTTGAAGTTATGAGTATTGGCTCTATACTGTTTGTATTTCAAATTTGTGCTGAGCTTCTGGGAGACATCCCAGACAAATTGATGTTAGCTCTGCCTAGCCTGCTTGATGGTCCATTAAGGTTCATCAGCTACACAATTGACCGATAGAGAGAAGGCAGATATGCCTTGTAACTCAGCAAAGTATGCAGGGAATTGCCCATGTGACTCCAGACTCCATTTTGCTGTAATTTTCCACAGTAAAAACAAAGAGGTTCTTACACCTGGAAAAGCCTATATAAGGCTGATACCTCATCTCCATTTTGTCTTCAATCCTGCTTCTTATTTCTGGAGAGACTTTGCTACAAGCTCTGAACAAGGGACTGATTACCCATCCTAGCTGGGGATGTACTCCAGAGACTTGATTTGAACCTGCAGTTTACTCCATCACTGCTACAAGCCTGAACTAAGAACTTTGGCATTCCTGTATGTAATTGATTCCATTTAACCAATTCTAGCTCTCATCTCTATCTTTTCCTTTTATTAATAAACCTTCAGATTCTAAAGGATTGGCAACAGTGTGATTTGTGGGTAAGATCTGACTTGTGTATTGACCTGGGTCTGGGGCTTGATTCTTTGGGATCGAGAGAACTGTTTTCTTTTATTGGGGTGTTGGTTTTCATAACCATTCATTCCCAGGACAAGTGGCACTGGTGGTGATTCTGGAAAACTGGAGTGTCTAAGGAAATTGCTTGTGTGACTTGTGGTTAGCCAGTGGGGTAAAACCAAAGTCCTCTTTGTCTGGCTGGTTTGGTTTGCCTTAGAGGTGGAAAAACCCCAGCCTTGGGCTGTAACTGCCCTGTTTAAGCAACTGGTCCTGAATTGGCACTCAGTTGGGTCCCACCAGAACTGCATTGTCAGAGAGGAGCTAATGTCAGGGTGTCTCCCCTCTGCCCACTCCATCTTCTATAGAGCAGGGGGGCCACACAAAAGACAGAGGGAGCTTCTAGGCAGTAAATGTGGGTCTCAGGTCTCAGCAAGCTGATTTAATTAACAAGGCAGTATCCTTAAGCCTGGGGTCAGCTACTTAAAGGGGAAATGCACATTTTTTCTCTCACACAGGGTGTGCGTCTGTCTGCCCTCACTCCTTTCCTGCTGCCTTGTAGAGTATTGTGAGAGTTAACCCTTGAGGGCTCAGTCAATTGCTAGTTCATTTAGCAAGAAGGCAGTCCCTGGGAAATATCCCACCTCTGACTCCTCCACCTCAACCAAGCTTCACAGTCATCACAGTATACCAGTATTTAATTGTTTGTTTAAAACTTACACTGCATGTGTGTGTATATATAGTCTCTTGTCTGATGAAAAAAGTTTCCCTGGAACCTAACCCCCTCATTTAGATTAATTCTTCTGGGGAAATTGGATTTGCTTAACATCATTTCACTTAAAGTTGCATTTTTCAGGATCATAACTACACTGTTAAGTGAGGAGTTACTGTCCATTGGAACCAGGGATAGAAGACAGATCTGATCTGTAAGAGAGGTGCCCAGAAACTGTTAAAGGTTCTCTTAAACAAACAAGGTTGGTCTATTTCTGCACCTCACTTTAATATGAGTTAAGAAAAAGAAAGTCATACCCTCCCATTAGACCATTTACTAGATCTAAATAACCCCATAAACTAGATTTCATTTTCGCAAGTGCCAGTTTGATTAAGGTAGCACCATAGATGTAATGTTCTATTTTAATACAGCACTTGCTTGAGTGGCTCAATAAATTCTATGCTAAGTTTATCCACGCTGGATTGATACAGAGGGTTCCCCCTGAGTCAACATGGCACTGAGGGCTGAAAACAAGGACAATACACTGGGATATAGAGAGATCCTCTAATTCCTATAGCATAAAAGTAGCCAAGGGCACAGTATGTAATGTCCTCTAAACTTCATCCTGGATTCTTTCTGGTTGGTCTCCTGCAACCTCTACTCTGCTTTCACCATTGGTTCTACTGGTTTAAGGTCCAATCTCAGGTACCCTGCACTGCCTGGCTCAAATTCATCCTCACGGCTGCTGTAATCTGCTCTCCACTGAAGTCTTATCCTTTAAGGCTGTCCTTGTCTGTTTCTTGAGAAAGACCAGGTAAACAATTTCCCTGTTGTGTGTGCACACAAAAATTAATCCTCTGTCACCAGCTACTCAGATTCAAATATTTTTCCCACCAACCTCCCCGCTCCTGACTTGTCTGTCTAGTCACACAGGCTGAAATAAACATCTCCACAGCACCTTAAGAGCTTAATATGTCCAAAACCTCAGCTCCTCTTTTTGCTCAAGTTCTGTCACTATTAACAAGCCATTCCTCTCATTCAGGTGCACAGCTGGGGAGGGAATGATATCTTTGACTTCTCCCTCCCTTGTCATTCCCCCCCGCCCCCCAACTCCACAGTAGTATCCAAACCCTGCTGCTGCTCCCAGAAGAGAGTTAGACTTTCTTTCTACACAGCTAGCACTCCTAGCCCTTATCTTGTATTTTAATGACTGTAGTGTCCATTTCTTTGGCCTCAAACATCTACATGTCCCTTAATTTTAGGCACATCTAAGGGGCCTATGAATATCACATCTCTTCCCCTTTGATTCTCTGCATTGCTTTTCCTCCCCATGCCATAGCATCAAGTTTCATCTTTGCTTATGAAGTCCCCACAATTCTGCCCCTCACTACTCATCTGCTGTAGACTCAACTCCCCCTTACCCTTTCTTTTCCCTGTCAATTAAGTATTCAAGGATTGCATGTTTGCCTCCCCACTATATGCCTACACATTCTACCTGGGAACACCAACCCTGAACTTAGCCATATGGCTTTCTCCAATTCCCTTAAGACCACTTCTGCTGTGATCTCAACTAAAAAGCTAGCCACCCACTGATGGTTTGATGGTGCAGCACTTGAAAGGAATTATATTCAAGAGGATTTGTGCAATAGCCAACTTTCATAGTTAGGTGATCTCATGTGTTGCCTTTGCTATCCTTCCTGTTTGAAACAAGACTCAAATGACAGATTGACTGCAAGATCTGCAGGGCAGCTATTATATTAATTTATGGTAAGAGTCAATACAGTTTCTCCTCTTGATTCACAACCCATTTTGGGATCTAGATAAGATTTATAGGTTATAAGGCCACAAGGACTATTATGATCATCCAGTCTGACCTCCTGTCGAACATAAGCCATTGGATTTCTGAGCTCCCCTGCCCCCCCAAGATGCTCCAGTTCAAACTTGAACTCATCCAATATTGATTCAGAGAGGTGCCAAACATGGAGAATCCACCACAATTCTTAGTAAGTAACTTCATTTGTCTAAGCTTCAAGAGACATTCATAAGGCAAGATATTTATTAAAAGTGCTTGTAGTTTACATTAAAACTAGTCTAGAGTCCTTGTAAAAAAATCATTTAAAAACATCACCTAAAACAATAAGTATCATGGTTACTGACACATGACCTGCAGTGCCCTATAAAAATGTAAGACCAACTCTGTTGATCAGGAGGCAAGTGCTTCGATTTTTTGTCAGTGTGTTGGTTCACTGGCATTTATTGCAGAGGAAGAACTGCTGGTGGCTCCATAAAGGATACATGCATGTACCTGCAATAGAAACCAGCAGCTAGTTAGTTACAAGTTATTTAACTGACATCTTGTTAGTAGGAAACCCTACTTGAGGTACAAGAATGATTAGGGTTTCAGCTGCTGAGTGCTTCAGCATCATGCAGGTCTGAAACAGAGTTATTGCTATGCCTAGATTATAAAAGATTGCTCTTATAAGAAGAGCAGTTCTTACTATTAAGATCACCTCAACCTTCAAGATGTGTGTAGTTAGCATCAGCTACTACCTTGTTAGGGGAGCTACTAGATAGGACTACCAGTTATGCAGAAACTTTTGATTAAATAGCTTGCACATAGGTCCTCCCATAGCATAGCTCCATTGATTAGAACAGTATGATTTGCATCAGTTGAGGAAATCTGGCCAATTTTAAGCCCTGTTGCTTGGAGCCAAACAGAAGGCATTTAGTGTCTTAAGAACTTACTTTGACAGCTTGTATTTCTCTCTAATTGCTTGCTGTGGTCGATGAGAAGCATCAAGGCATGCTTTATGTAGATCATTCAGACAAGGCACTATCTCGCTTAGCGAATACCCAGTGAATGCAGCAAGTGTTTCTGGCTGATCAGTAGAGAAAAGAATTACTGTACATTATTGCATATGGTTAGGTACTGTGTCTTCCAGACTTTGGTAGAGGCCCTGTGTCAAGAAGCAAGTCACATTTCTGCTGACTACTTAGGTGGACAGATACATCTATTTTGCTGCTGAAGTGAGATCCCATAGCAATCACCATAGAGGACGTGAGCCCTTTCAATACCCCAGATGCATCCTAGCATCAATGTCCACTTTAGGTATTTACTGTAGCAGAGAAGGCTGACAAGAAGCACCTTCTGATGCAGACAGAATACTTGCTGGTTTCTTTCACCAGTTCTGACCAGTGTCCCCTACCATTACCACCAAATGAAATTATTCCTACAGCACACAGGCAAATACCAATAACACTGGTATTTGGATAAAACCATGTGCGCTAAGATTCTTCTCCCCCCATAACACAAAGACAGTTACACAGAGGCCAGTTGATCAGTTTTTTTATAGGGTGGGATCAATACATTGACAAGATGGTTAATTATATGATGAGTCTCATTAGGACTGTGTACCATAACAGGTTAGTCTCAGCCAGTGACCAAAGTATTGTTCCTGCCTGTGCAGAAGTTCTAGATGGAAGAGAGGAGCAAGTCTTCAACTAGCTAGATCAGGAGTGAGCAAACTTTTTGGCCTGAGGGCCACATCAGGATGCGAAACTGTATGGAGGGCCAGATAGGGGAGGCTGTGCCTCCCAAACAGCCTGGCCCTCACCCCCTATCCACACCCTCCCATTTTCCGCCCCCCTCAGAATACCCCCATCCAACCCCCTCGCTCCTTGTCCCCTGACCATGCCGTCCTGGGACCTCTGCCCCTAGCTGCCCCCTAGGACTTGTCCCTTCACTGCTCCAACCCCTATCCACACCTCTGCCCCCTGACACACACCCCGGGACCCCACTCCCTATCCAATCCCCCCTGTTCCCTGCCCCATCCAACAGCCCCCTGACTGCCCCCCAGGGCCCACTGCCCCATATCCAACCCCTCAACCCCAGCCCCCTTACCATGCTGCTCAGAGCAGCATGTCTGAGGCCACGCCTCCCAGCTGGAGCCAAACACACTGCTCGCTACCCCCAGAGTGCTGCCCATGTGACAGCATAGCTGCGGGGGAGGGGAAGGGGGAGGACAGCAGGGGAGGGGCTGGGGGCTAGCTGCCCAGCCAGGAGCTCAGGGGCTGGGGAGGAGGGTCCTGTGGGCTGGATGTGGCCTGCAGGCCATAGTTTTCCCACCTCTGAGATAGATATTAACTTTGTGCCACGGGAAAAAAGCCTGTTTAGTTGAACTAGAACCCTCCTAAGAGATCTACTAGTTCATACTATCTGGAGTGGAGATTCTTTCCACTCAAGAAACCCCCTGTTCCACAGCACCTCAGAGAATTAAGAGCTTACCCACAAATGCCTGTTCACAGTGTAATTTGCTAGACAGTAAGCTGCTGCAGCAGTTTGTGAAGGAAGGTACTTCAGAAACGGATCAGCTTCCAGGAGACTCAATTCTGCTACATACTAGGCACAAGAAGTTTGCAAAAGTTACTTTCAAATAGACCCCTGTATATACAGTGGGATCAATTCAGTGTGCACTAAACAAGCATTGGTTATCTTTCCAGCACCACAGTTTTGGAGAACAGTGGATCATTACATACTCTGTTTAGAAAGTTAGGGTGAAATCCTGCCCTCATGGGAGACAACAGGAGTTCTACAATGATCTTCAATGGGGCCAGAAGTTACCTTTTAGACACAGATACCAGTTAGTTAAGTGACAGCTGGGCAGTCTTGTGGTCAAGGCACTGGACTGGGACTCAGGAGGCCTGGGTTTGTTTTCAGCTTTATCACAGACTTCTTATATGGTCCGAGGTGAGTTAGTTTGTGTGCCTCAGCTCCCCATCTGAGCCAGTGGGAATAAGACTTGCTTTCTTTTACCCTTTGTCCTTTAAATTGATAGCTCTACAGGATGTAAACTGTCACTATATTATATTGGCACAGTCAGTGGTTAGCATGGCAGGGTCCTGATCTTTGTTGGGCCTCTGGGCTCTACCAGTATACATATACTATCAATACAGAGGGACAGTGTAAAGCTGTAGGTTTTGGAAAGCAAGAAGTGCAACAGATTTTGCTATTAGATTTAAGTTTAATTCCTGTGCTGTGTACTGTTACCAGGCCTGCACTTTATGCAATCTCCAGTTAGGGTACTGGTTTAATCGGGGTGTTGGTCATGTTTGAAAGGCAAGCACCCTCAGCATGTTCCCTATAGTAGGTGTTTTCCAATCAAGATGATGCTTCTCAGAGTAAACCGAGTCTGAAAGTTCCCACACCTCCACCCCCTACATGTTTCTGCTTTAGCAATCACTGCCTTCCCACAGCCCTTAAAGGAGTGTAACACATACCCTTGCAAAGTTCTCTGTCCTGACACAGACTCCGTGTCTCTGTAAATACTGAAGGAGAAACTGGTTGATAGTTGGTACTGTCAAGCCAAAAGCCAGTACTTTCAGGAGCAGGTGTTCCATTCTTAATAGCTGTCTCTTTGTGTAAGTATCATCTGTTATATACACAAACTCCTCTATCTCCGGAGGGTAGATCTCTTCATATTTCCTAAAAAGGAGTGCAAAGTCCATTCAGTCTATAAAGTTGGAAGTTTCAATCAGAAAGAAAGGCTTGTAGGAGTTAGTGCTGGGATAAGCATATGGTTCCACCTTCATCCAAGAAGATTCACAGACTTCAACCCCCACGTAGGCATATCCTGTAACACACAGTACCTTTTGACAAGCTTAATACATTAAACTCTTGCCTACAAGTCCTTTTTAGATTGACTATACAACAGGGCAGCATTTACAGACATTAGACTGCCTCCTTAAGAACCAGATTATGCAAGATGCCATGTTGTACCATTTTTTAAACAGAATTCACATTGAAGTTAAGAAGCTTGAGCTTTAAGAGTCAAAAGTCCAAGTGATACAATATGCTCCATACAAAAGTTGTGGTTTAGTCCATGTTCAAAATCAGTAAGAGGAGTTTGTGAATTAAGTAGAATGATAGCATGTTAGTTTGAAAACAAATTCTTACCACAACGAGGTTTGTGTTCTCAGAACCAGCACAACTCTGCAGAACAGATTTTAGTTTCAACCTCTAAGTGAGAGGAAGAGGTCTTTTCCCACAAGAAGTTTGTCAAGACTTCTGTAGGCAACATAAAGAACACTTACGCAGCCAGAAGAATTGCTGCTGTTCCCACAAGCTGCAGCTTCCCTCTGAGGACAGACATACAGGAAAGAAACCTGTCCAGAAAGCTGACAGCTAGGTACAGTGTTTCAGTACGAAGTTTGTATTCTTGCCCAACTTCCACCAGCCAGTCCACCAAGATTGCACGCATCCCTGAGGTGATGTCTGGCTGCTTTCGCATGTAATATGGTTTTGGCCTGTATCTTACCTGTTTGGAAAGATTGGAGGTTCAGTAATTAGGACATTATAAGAACAACCACCTTTGCCATATCAATGGTGTAAGCAATTATTCTCACTGATGGTCAATATATTAAGACCATTACAGATTCCCACTATCAGCGAGTGGAGAGCTGTACTGAATTCATGATTAACTTTTGTTGCTGAAGTTTGATAACTAATTGAGGAAGATCTAGCACAGTGTAAAAGCTAGTGTATAGGAGGCACTTTGGAGGGGAACACTACTCTGGTGTGGGTAGGAGCCAGAGGTAACCACCACCTCCTCAGATTGCTACAGCCTTTTTTGCCATATTCTCTTACTCTCAACCTGATAAATAGGTTCTCAAGAGCTGCTGAAAGTCTCTTCACTCCAGCAAAGCTCAGTTACACATTCCATCTGAGAGAGGAGCTAGAGTCAAAGCTGTCATGCATTTTAGAAGAATCTTCTCTCACTACCTCCTGCTCGGACTTTGGCCAGCAACACAAGGAGCTTTACTGAGAAAGCTTTCTTAAAGAGAATGCAGGCAGTAAAGAGATGCTAAATGACAACCTGAGAATCTGAAAGTTGTGTCATGCAGCAATACTTTAAGAATGGCAATCTACATCTAAGAGGCAAGTGTTGCCAGTACAAGGAAACACTGACATTATAGGCTTGTGAAAGCCACTCACTTCAGCTTCTCTAAGGTACTGATGAATGTCTTCTGCATAGTCTCCCACGTTCATTACATCCACGATGTTATCCACATAAACTTCGTGTTGTGACTGCAATGATGTATCCACCAACATAGGAGAACCTGCACAATCAGGATTCTTATTACATAAGGCATCCAACAAGACATTTAGATGGGACATTTTTCCTTTCAATTTATCCTGCCGATTTTCTGGCAGTACAAGATTCAATCATATTTATATGAACAAGTAATGTACAGATAATTTAGACAAGTTTACTTTTATTAAAAAACCAGCCACTTCATGTATGAGATTAATGTTACAAGCAAGGTTTTGAGCACTGACAGTTACCTGTACTCAAATCCAACAGCAGATGAATATTGGGCTTCATTGTGCTAGTATCCACTTCACACAGGCTGGATTCCACCTCTTCTACAACTGTGCAGCTGCATCTGTCTTTCTTCTCTGGTTCATCTACATATATAGCAAACCCTTGCTTGGATGTTACATTGACCATACAGCTAGGCAATATATTCTTTCCAGATGGAGGGAAAGTATTTTCAGAGCCAGAGAAGCGTCTGACTATTGTGGTACCCTGAAATAAAGTACAGATTAAACCTGTAGGAAGAGAAACAGTGCAATTCATGTTTTTAGAGGAAAACCACCCATTTTCCTTAGCACTGCAGACTGCAAGCACTTGCATCAATAAACTGAACATTAGTGGAAACAAAGCTTGCCATTATAACTGGCATTTAGGAAATTCTGCTTACTGACATCTGTGCTACATGGAGAATTATCTATCTTCCAGTTTAATAAGCCAGGTTCAGTCTTGAATAATCTTATATTGCTAGTGTCAAACATTCATCTGCAAGATGGCATTTCAGCAGAATTGCTCAGGCTGGCTAACTGTAATTATAAGCTCTGAGCTACAGTTCAATTTATTCATGCTTAAAACTACCAACGTTAAATGCAGCCCAACACTTGTTACCTTAGCTTGCTGAAGAAAACAAGAAATGCATTAGGATTTTAAAGCAGTCTTTTATAATTTGATATTAAGGTTGTTAAAATGGTTTATGCATATGTATACTAATGCAAAGCCCCATGCTGCAAGAGATAATTTTAAGAGTATCGTTTTCAGAAAAAAACTGGGTTTTGTATTGAAAAGCTAATAAAAGCCTTTTATAAGGGTCATATCAGTCTTCCTGGACAGCCAATAGTCAAGAGCAAGCCTGTAGATGAAAGCTAGCAGAAGTTTCTTATAATTCTAGTGAGTATGTCAGTGAAGTGCACAAGTAGATTAGAGTTTAGTCCATGTCTATAGTGAAGGTTTTGAACTGGGCAAGTAGTTTGTCTGTTCATCCCATGAACGTGAGGTAAGAGCTTGCAGCCCCCAATGAGCATACGCTGTATTAAGTGCATCAAAATTCATGTCTTTGAGCAATACATTAGGCACTGAGGTTTGAAAAAGCTGTAGCCAAAGTCAGGCTCTGAAATAAATAGGGCCAATTTTCAGAATGTTGAGCAATCACAAATCCCACCATGTGAATAAGAGCCACAGTTGCAGTGACTCAAATATGAACTTTTCAGAGATGTTGACGCCCACCAACCCCCATTTGACTTCAGTGGGATTTGTGGGTATGCCAAACTTCTGTAGCCAGGTTCCTTTATTTAGGAGCCTGGCTTTATACACTCAGATCTGAAGACAGTGGGGGAAAAAGGGGGGGGGGGTGTCTGTTTTTATTACACAATACCAGATGTACTCTAAGGATTACCACCTTTAAATATACATTTGCCCCTGGAAATTTCCACTACATGCATCTGACGAAGTGAGTATTCATCCACGAAAGCTCATGCTTCAAAACGTCTGTTAGTCTATAAGGTGCCACAGGATTCTTTGCTGCTTTTACAGATCCAGACTAACATGGCTACCCCTCTGATACTTGACACCTTTAAATGGTAATCTGTTATTACTTTAATCCCACTGGACTGCTATCCTGAAAAGAGGTTTGCACAGGAGTCGCAACTACTATACATGCAAGGACCTATTGTGTCAGACTGGAAGGAGTACTAGAGAGTCATGCTAACCAGATTAAAATCTGTATAGTGGCTCTGGTACCTAAATTTATTCTGAAGCATGACGGAAACCGAGAAAAAAAGGCTATCCCAAAAGTAATGCTTGCTCTCTGAATGATTGCCACCATAGCAACACACTGCAGGAGCCATGTACCAAGCCACGGAACCTTTGAGCAGTGGTTGGCAGTTAAGGGGCATATACATTTCCACTGAGCCCTACATTCCATAGGCTAGGGGTATAGAGAAGCCACTTAACAGTCCCTCCCCCTCCAGAAACGTTACTTAAAGCTGGGCTCCAAGTTAGAGCAGAGGAGAAATGGTCAGTAGGGCCACACTGTAGAATACTAGCTAGCCGTGACCACCTCAAAAAGCTCTGCTAACTGAACAGGGATTGAAGCACTACCTTTTTAAATCCCATGTGTGAGCTGGACGAACTATTGAGAGAAAAGGAAATCATGTGATTTAGCCAAATTCCATATTGCAAACCTAGTACTGTCAGCCCCAAGCATTCAAAAAGGAATAATGAAATAACCTTAAAGTCAAGAGGTAACAAATGCTGGGTTCTTTTTATTTGCCTTCTAGTTTTGAGCCTTTAAGTTGCACTTGGGCCACATTTTCAAGCTTGTTTCTGCAACCCTGTGGGCTAGAAATTTATCCTTAAAAAAAGCAGAACTGAGATTCTCCAGTAATCACAGGATTTCAGGAGCTAGGGCCTCAAAGAAGACACTAAAAAACATGATATTTGCAATAAAATTGCCAGGGTTGGTATTGTGTCCCTCCAGTGTAAGCTGAGGGTCAGGTCATTTATCAGGCTTTTATCACTTTTGGGGAGGGGCATGGGGGAATGAAGCCAGGGTTAGGTGTTTACATACTTAAATAGTCCTGATCAGTCAGATTTTTAGATACCTGTTTTGCACATATGTTTTAACTCAGGTTTACCAACTTTCACAGCAATGCTCTTGACGGTTTACATACATCAGTTCACAAAAGTAAGGTTTAAAAAAAGAAGATGAACTGGTTTAGAGAAACATTCAATTTAGGTAAGGAAAAAACTGTCATAGTTCCTCATTGTCTCTGGTTAAGATGCATAACAAGAAGAAACCCAGTGCTGGAATAAAAGGGCCCTTGACAAATCTGTTTGGAGACAAGAAAAGCTTCCATGGCAACTACACAAGCTATATCTGACTTAAGTAGTGTCATGCACACCTGCACAAAAGGCACCTCAGGCATTTGCCAGCCACTTATTAGTGTAACCTCACTGTAAGCCATGAGGTTCACCCTCCAAAAGTTACCTGGCCACATGCCCTCAAGCACTGCCCATTCTCGGTCAGCAGCCCAAGTACGGCCCTCTGTGGGGGATTTTGGTTGGAATAAGGCCCAGCTGCAACCCGGCGGATCTCCCAACTTCCATCTTGGGAGATCCCACTCTTATCATTGTGATGCATTGTTTCAAGGTCAGCAGCTGGCAGCTAAGAAGAGAAGAGAATGGCATGTTAGTCATCCCAGGCAACTTCACCCCAATTTCTCTCTACAGATGGGAGTCCAGATTCCCCTTCCCCCGCCTAGAAGGAGTGCAGATCTTGCTCATGACCACTTCTCATTCTAAAGGCAGGATTCTAGGTCTCATCATTAACCACTGGAACAATTTACCAAGAGACATGGGGGATTCCATCACTGACAATGTTTAAATCAAGAGTGTATGTTTTTCTAAAAGATACGCTCTAGGAATTATTTTGTGGAGGTCTCTGGCCTACATGATATTGGTCAGACAAGATGATTACAATGGTCCTTTCTGAGCTTAGAATCTGTGACTCATAAGCAGTAAGTCTTTTTTCAAACTCACAGTGGGACAGATTTGCGTTCATTAAGCCCCCCCCCCCAATCTTCCCAAAAAATCTGCTTCCCTGTTGGAGCCCTGGAAAGGCAATTCTAGAAAGACACTAACTCCCTACAAGCGCTGCGGCTCCGGAAAAGCGGAGCAAGACACCAGCTCCAGAGGAATACTGCGGTGGCTGTCAGGGATGCAAGGGAAGAGGCTACCGAAAGGAAGCGCCTACAGTAGCCCAGGCCAGAGGGTTCCCGCCGGGCTCTCTGATGCACAGGTCTGAGGCTCTCCTTGCCTTTGCACGCTGCTAGGGCAGAGCACGCCGAGCAGCGCCCAGAGCGGGAAGCTTACAGGCTAGTGAGCTCCCAGGAGATCCTGCACCCCCAGCCCCGGCTGCAATGCCCAGGCCAAGCACCCACTGAGCCCCCACGGACGCTGGAGTAGAGCGGGAGGAGCCGCCCCCGCTGCTGGGGTCCTGCGAGGAGCCCCCCGCGCACTGGTGCCCCGGGAGCCCCGCCGCGCTCAGCATTACACGCCAGCCCCGCAGCCGGGGAGACCCCGCCGCCGCTTCTACTTCTGCTGCTGCTGCTGCTGCTGCCGCTGCCCCTTGCCCGACAGGCAGCGAGTGACCAGGGCGCCGAGCCGCACCGCTGTCCCCACCCCGCCTATGTAGCCGCGTCGCGGGGGCGGCGGCGCAGCCCCTCCCGCGCGGGCGCTGATTACTTTCAACCCGCCCGCGGCTGTTGGTGCCGGCCCGTTGGAAGCGGAGACCGGCGGCGGCTCCCGTGGCAACCGTAGCGGCCGAGCCGGGGCCCTGGCTGGGGATCTCCATGGAGACCCGGCCCGCCCCGCCCAGGGGTTGGCCCCTGGCGCCAAGGGGGGCAGGATGGGTCCCCTGCCTCGGGGCTCGCGGGAGTCCGGGACCTCCACGCAGGGTCAAGTCCCAGCAGGGCGCCCTGGGCCGGCCCCGAAGGCGAGTCACGCTCCCGCCGCCGAGTAGCTCCTGCTGGGACTCACCAGCAGCGAGAAGCTGCTCCCCCAGGTACAGTCACCCGCTGCCACCTGGAGCCGTGCGAGCCATGGGAGAGTGACCCCACAGTTCCGAATGGCGCGTGGAAGAGCCGCAGGGACCCGCACGCCTTCCGCGCCCTCCCATAAACCGCAGCACGCGAGGCCCCACTCATTGGGCACCAGGGATTGCCAGTGCTACTGCTTTTGCACAGTGAGTTTAAAAAAAAATCATCAGTGATGGGCCTTTTCATCTGGTGCAGGAGGACTGCAACAGAAACCAGAATCCAGTTGAAATTTGCAGCTTTGGCCCTCAAATCCAAATGATACAAACCGAATAGGAAACAAATGTAAATATCCTCTGCATCACTGATAAAATCTAGACCAGGGTAGGCAACCTTATGGTACTCGTGCCAAAGGTGGCATGTGAGCGGGTTTTCAGTGGCACTCATGCTGCCCAGGTCCTGGCCACTGGTCTGGTGGGCTCTGAATTTTAATTTAATTTTAAATGAAGCGTCTTAAAGATTTTAAACAACGTATTTACTTTACATACAACAATAGTTTAGTTATATGTTATAGACTTATAGAAAGAGACAACATAAAATGTTAAAATGTATTACTGGCACGCAAAACTTTAAATTAGAGTGAATAAATGAAGATTTGGCACACCACTTTGAAAGGTTGCCGACCCTGGATCTAGACCATGATGCCTATTGACCCAACAGAACTGGAAAACACATATCTGGTACCTGGATCCTGCTCATTTTTAACCTCAGCACCTACTTTCCTGCAAAAATCTAAACAGAATTGTCTAAGTAGAAACATGTAGCATCAATAGTGAAATGTAGCAGTATAGTAAGTGTCCTGTGCATCGTACATCTGCATAGCCATAAGAACCCAGATCTGATATCATAAACTTTCTAGATGCATCCGAATGTCATAGTATAATATTTAAATTTTGCAACTGGTCTAGTATCTGTATGACCATGTTATATGTGGTTTTAGCTTATCATCGCTTGGTGGAGATGTGCCTAACTCCTTAAGACTCCTTTGTACATCTTCCATCAACTTTAAACCACATTGTAATGTTAGATGTAAATCTAAAAATCCCCCAGATTGTTTTGAAAATTCCAATGCGTTGGATACAGATTTACCTGATGGAAAAAGATAGCTACACGCGCTCCTCTCTAGAAGGTAGAAATTTGAGGATATAGGTGAAATATGGGCTAAACCTCACTGGATCTAAATCCATATTTGGATTTTTCAACTTTTGTGTGCCAGGATGAATCAGAGATCAAATTTCTGTAGTGACCTCACAGCAATTATACTTGGTCTCTGTTTCTCCAGTAAAACTAAATGATTTGTGCCCCCCCAAAAAATGTTGAATCCAGATGCAAGATATGAATTTTTGCATTGCTTTTGCCCTGGGATGTGTCAGAGCCAGGCTGTTTCAGGTCAAAGAGGAGTAGCAACATGTGTTGTCTATTTTGACTGTACAATATGGGGGTTTGTGGCATAATTCAGCAGTCTCCAGGTACTGGATATTTGTCAGTGGGACTGCTGAGCAGAGATGAAGCAGGGTCTAGATTTTTGCAGTGGAAATGGAGCAGCTGCCCTTTTTTGTTTACTTGGTAGGATTTTCAGGTTTGGGATGCCAGATACATGTTTTTGTGGTGCTGCTGCATCACTTTGTAACAAGGTCTGGAATTGAGGATTCACTAGGAGCAGCTGCATGTTTCTCTCTATTTTAACAGTAGTATGCAGAGGGGGGGAGAAGGCAGGGGTTGAGTTTAAAATTTAGCAGGTTCCTTCAGGCTCCAGATACTAGATATAGGTGTTTCCAATGATGCGGGACCAGTATTGATAAGAGTCAGATTCTTCCAGTGAAGGAGTTGCTCCACTTATTTTCTATTTGTATTGGACAATTTGAAGTTTGATACCAGAAATTGCCAAGATACAGCTGGACCCAGGCATTACATGTACTAGAATGCATCAAGCATTTATTTATTTATTTGGGGTGCAATCACAATAGCTACATTTATTCTCCGTTAATGTCATAGAATTTGGATAAGGGCCGAAACTCGGATGGATTTTATAGGATCCAATTTCTGCATCTGGATTTTTGGGGCACTCCTGCCCTGGAATGTATCAAATTCCTGAAATTTTTAGTGCAGTAGGAGCAACTCGACTTTTTCTCTATGGTGGCATTAGAATTTAGGAGAGCGGGACCCAAATTTGGCTGATCCAGCAGGTTCCAGGTGCTACACTTGGATTTTTGCAATGCTCATAATGTGCTAGGCTCTGAATTTTTATTTTGGTGCAATGTTAGCAGCTAGGCTCTTTCTCTGTATTGATGATAGAATTTGAAGGCTTGGGGCCAAAGATCCATAGGATTCAGGTAGATTCAGCTTTTACCTTTAAAAATGAATTTAACATGTAGTGCTCCTGGTTGTTTTGCAAGTAAAAAACATGAAGTCAATATTTGATCCATAGACTGTGTGCAGTTATTTTTCCTTTAGTGAGTATGGATCCTTTGAACTCTATGTCCCTTTGAGAGGCTAGGTGGATACACAGGATGGTATGAGGGAAACATTGTAACAATCAGAGGGAAAGATTAAATACATGTCACTGGTGCTAAAGGAAGAGGGTGGACCACTATGAGTTGCAGGTGAGTCCCCTCTTTTTTTTTTAATGTGATCTGGAACCTTGAGATAACCAGTTCTATGCTGACTTTCATAGCAGGAGAGATTCTACCTTCAGAGGCTTCTTTAAATACCTTTAATGCAAATTTTTTATGTCTCTCCTTTGAGAAAAAGCAAACTGAGACCCCAATCCTGTAAAGATTAAGCATGTACTTAACTTTACACTCTGTGAGTAGTTCCATTGACTTTAATTGGATGACATAGATCTGTAAAGTTAAGCATGTGCTTGAGTATTTGCAGGTTCTGAGCCAAATGTGTCAACACTGGAGCAGTCATTTTGTTACAAATTTTTGGTGACAGATTTCATTTTTTTAAATAAATGTTTTTGAAACAAATGGCAAATTATTGAAAATTTCAGGCAATTCAGTTTCATTTCAGTGGGATGGGGGAACATTTTAAACTTTATTTTGCTCCTTTTTTCCTGAGGGAAAAAAAGTAAGAAGTGAGAGAAAGTGTTCCCGCCACCCCCCTCACCACGACCAGAATGAGGTTTTTGTTTGTTTGTGTTAAAAAAACTTAAGGCATTTTCCACTGGGGAAAAAAGTGGATAGAAAATTTTCAATCTGCTCTAGTCAACACTTTAACAACATTATTACAACTCTAAGGTATCAGGATCATTATGAACACTGTTCAGCTTTTAATTATATTTTAAATAGTTGGTACTACTCTCCTGACCTTAAAATATAGTGGTTGATATTTTCAGAATTGATTTTGAAATGAATGGGAGTTGGGTGGCTAAGGGTAAAATGTTAACATTTCAAAAGCACCTAAATGATTTAGGATTCTAAGTCCCATTGACTTTCAGTGACACTTAGGGCAAATCTACACTACCAAATTAAGTCAACCTAAATTACCTTGACATAAAGCGACAGCAGTAATTAAATCCCTTTTGCATGTCCACACTATGCTCCTTGTGTCAGCAGTTCAGATTCTCACCAGGAGTATTGTACTGATTTAACTGTCAGTGTGGGGCATTGTGGGAGGGCTTCTGAAAGGCAGCAACAGTCAATGTAAGCAGTGAAGTGTCTACACTGACACTGCATCAACCTAACTACATAGACCTAAGTGCTACATATCTCGTGGAGGAGTAGTTATAAAGTCGGTGTAGTGGGCAATTTACATCAGTGGGAGTTACATTTTAGTGTAGGCGCTTATGGAGTTAGGCCAGTGGAAGCTGCCTCACATTGACCTAACTCTATAGTGTTAGTGGGTGTGGTGGGAAGCCAAGGCCAGCACATCTTGCGGCCCGCACCACTTTCCATAGCCCCCATTGTCCTGGGACGGTGAACCGTGGCCAGTGGGAGCCACAGTCAGCCGAACCTGCCGACGCGACAGGCAAACAAACTGGCCCGGCCCGCCAGTGTCCTTACCCTGGCGAGCTGCGTGCCAGAGGTTGCTGACCACTGTTCTAGGTGTTTGCAAATCGATTGCTTAAATTATTTGCTCCATTATCTTTCCAGGTACAGAAGTTAAGCTGACTGGTCTGTAATTCCCCACGTTGTCCTTATTTCACTTTTTATAGATGGGTACTATATTTGCCTTTTTCCAGTCTTCTGGAATCTCTCCAGTCTTCCATGACTTTTCAAAGATAATAGCTAATGGCTCAGATATCTCCTCAGTCAGCTCCTTGAGTATTC
>NC_133769.1:321270009-321354842 GCF_003597395.2 Chelonoidis abingdonii
GAGTTACTCACCCGTCTTCACCGCGCCGAATCGATGTGCGCGGCTCGCCATGTCGAATCCGGAACTCCGTTTGTTTTGGTGGAGTTCCGGAATCGATGTAAGCGCGCTCTGGGTTCGATATATCCCCGTCTAGACGAGACGCGATATATCGAACTCCGAGCTTTCGATTTTAACGCGCCGAAATGGCACGTCGTATAGACGTGGCCTTAGACATCCAATCGCCACAGAGTTTGTTGATGAAAACCAAAACAAAGAAGTCATTAAGCATGTCTGATATTTCCACATTTTCTGTTACTGTCTTTCCCCCCTCATTCAGTAACAGGCCTACTCTGTCCTTGTTATTCCTCTTGCTTCTGAAGTATTTGAGGAATATTTTCTTGTTTCCTTTTATGCCCCTAGCTAGTTTGATCTCGTTTTGTGCCTTGGCTTTTCTAATTTTCTCCCTCCATACTTTTGTTGTTTGTTTATATTCATCCTTTGTAATTTGACAAAGTTTCCACTTTTTGTAGGACTCTTTTTTGAGTTTTAGATCATTGAAGATCTCCTGGTTAAGCCAGGGTGGTCTCTTGCCATACTTCCTATCTTTCCTATGCAATGGGATTATTTGCTCTTGGGCCCGTAATAATGTCCCTTAATATGAATATCCTTTTATATAGAAATATCATTCATATTCATATATATGTACATAACTGAAAATACATTAATTTCTCAGTGAGATTTCTTTATATTTTTACATACAATCAATGTATGGATATCATCTCTAGTCAGATAATATATACATGTAACTGGAACATATTGCATATAGCTAGTAATAAGATTATCTGTCCCTCAGTATCCTAGGAACTGTTTGAAATGATCCAGTATGGATTCGAATCAGAGGGAGATCAGTGAGCTTTGCCAGTTACTACGTAATTGCAGCAACAGATCAATCAAGCTTTGGACCTTTAATTATTTACTTTCTGAGCTTCCTTTTGCATGATTGAAAGGAAACTCAAGAATCCCTGTGTGAACTCCTTGGGGCGTCTCTCTGTAATTACTGCCTTATGCAACTCTATTGTGATTAAGGACACAGAGTAACAGCAGCAGTGATGGATTCAGCTAGACTGCTTCCCCAGTGGGCCAGGAAGAGATAGTCGTTACACGGACAGTCAGAAGTAGGCTCTGTTCTTTCGTGCATCCTTCCCACCCTATTAGTTTGTGTGTGTTTTTTGCTGTTTTTGTTTTGTTGTGGTTTTTGTTTTCTAGCTTTAGCTGCTGCCATATTTGTTTTGTCTTTTGAATTCTATGGCCCCCAGTCTCCTCCAGCTGAAGTGAGTGGGATTTTTGCCATTCACTTCCATGGGAGTAAACTGTGACTCTTGCTTCACTCAGTGAGAACCAGTATGCCTTCTGACCTTTATATAATTAGGCCTAGATAGTGTAGTGAGATCCACACAGACCTGACTTCAGGATCAGGTCTATAGAGATTGATCCTGCAAGGTCTCAAGTCCTAAGATGAAAGCCTGACCCAATTGAAGTCAATGGCAAAACACCCACTGACTTAACTGAGGCCAGGATTTCACTCGTACATCTTCATTGGGAGTGGGATGTTTAGTTCTAACCATGATTACCTCAGCAGGACTGACTGGGTTTAAGCCCGAGGCCTGCTCTACACTATAGGGTTATGTTGACATAGGCTGCCTTGCATTGACTTAGTTTAACACCACCAGACCCTGGTCGTCAGTGGGCAGAATCGAACCCTGGACTTCTGGGAGCTTAGCACATGAGCCTCTACCACATGAACTAAAAGCCAACCAGCTGTTAGCTAAGGCTGTAGAGCAGACTCATTATATCTCTCTCTTTAAGTGGTCGAGGTGCCACTAGATGGGACAGAACACCACACCCAGAAGGTGTGTGGGTTACACTAGCTGTGGAAGTGTCTTCACTTAAATTTGGCTTCCGCCAGTGTAAGTGCACCTCTATGCCAACTGAGTAATTCTACCTCCCCGAGCAGCGTAGAGTTACAGTTGATGTAATTATGTCGACGCTGTGTCAGTTTAAACATTCTTACTTACATTGACTGTTACTGGCCTTCATGACCATGCCACAGGGCCTCACACTGACAGTATAATCGATACAAGCGTTCCTGGTGAGGACGTGCACCATCAACACAAGGAGCGAACTGGGCATGCACACAAGCAATTTAATAACTGCAGTAGTTCTATGCCTATGGAAGTTAGATCAAGATAATTTTGTACTGTAGACATGTTGTGACTGTCTTGTCCCTGGGAGCTATGATCAGTGGCATCCAGTGACCAAATAGCCTTCTTAAAGCAAAATATGGTTTATTTAGAGCCAAAGCTTTTCAGAGTAAATATCTTAAAACAATAAACTGTCTTAGGGTAACCAGACAGCAAGTGTGAAAAATCGGGATGGGGTGGGGGGTAATAGGCGTCTATATCAGAAAAAGACCCAAAAATCGGGACTGCCCCTATGAAATCGGGACATCTGGTCACCCTTAACTGTTTATACATGTCTATCTTACCAGCCCCTGGAATCCTGGGAAGGGCCCAACTGTGTCAGACATGTCCCTAGGACCTGTCTCTGTGCGCTGATGAACAGCTCACTGACAACTCTCTCCCCCCCTTGCCTTCTGAGGCCTTGTCTACACGGCAGAAGTAAATCGAAGTTATCTAAATCAATTTTATAAAACCGAATTTATAAAATCGATTTAGAGCGTCCACACCAAGAATCTTAAATCGAATTTGTGCGTCCATGGCCCACGTCTTGCGTCAATTTCAGGAGCGGTGCACTGTGGGTAGCTGTGACACTTCCTGGTTTACAGCCCAGTGCCTGCTGGGACCAAAAACATTGTCCCGGGTGCTGCTGGGTACAGCCTCACCCCTCCCTTTGTGAAAGCAGCAGCCAACCCATTCGCCTTTTTTCCGGGTTAAGAGAGCAAACCCATATCACTAGCAAGCATGGACCCTGGCTGAGACCATGGACCCTGTGAACATGAACCCTGAATGAGACCTAGGACCAAATCGAGCGAGTTTTAAACAGCTTGCGCATCTCGCTTGCTATGCTAACATGACCTCAAATGTCAGGAGGAGAGGGAGTGAAGGAGAGACGTAGAGACTTGAGTGAGAGAGACCGAGCAGATGAGGATGACTGCGAAGATGCAAGATTGATATGATACGACAAGAGACTATCTCTCCTACACGCCAGGACCAGCATGTTTGGAGCTACGCTGGTAATGGCACGCTTCTGCCCCATTGGAACGCTGATTTTGGCACGGAAATCAACCACAGACTGGTGGGACCGCAATTGCAGGTTGGGACGATTCCAGTGCTGCACTAATCTTCATTGCGATAAGATATTCTTTGAACTTGTGACTTCTGCTTCCCCGCCCTGAAACGCCATAATACAACGATGAAGCAAGCTCTCACTGTGGAAAGCGAGTGGCAAGACCCTCCTGAAGCTTCGACAACTACCGACAGCTACGGTCAGTCCGCAAAATATTGGATGGAAAATCACCGTGGGGGCTTCGTGATGCATAGCCAAATCAATCGTTAGGCCAGCGCACGAAAGTTTTGACTCGGAACGGTGCAGGCAAGGACAGCTGTGCTTTGCTTGCAATGGATACCTAAACTGGGAGCAGCCATAGATGGAAATCGGTTGGCCCAAGAGCACAGAGGCGCCGGTCGTAACCGCAAGGTACTGTTCCATGGGCTGCAAAGCACTGGTTTGACACAAGGGACTTCACCACATCCACGTAGGATGGCCAGAAAGGTCATGACGCGCGCTTTCAGAAACAGATCTTCTAAATCGCTGCTCAAGGAATTACTCCCAACCAAAAATAACAGTGGGCGATGTTGGATGCTGTCGTTATCTGGATGACCCAATGCCTAACGCACCCTTGATGCCAAGGCTCATTGAAGCCATACACAGCAGCCTCGGACAGTGGTCAGGAGCTGTTCAACTCAGGCTGAGCAGGCAGGATGGTGGTTAGAGTGTTGCATTGGGCTTAAATGGGCCCCTTTCGATCGGATATTAGTGTTTACCCACTCGCTCAGACCTCAGCCCAAGGAGAATATCCGCTAAGAGCTGATTGGCTTGCTTGCTGTGGCTCCACAACCTCTGGAGAGTAAGGATACCTTATGGCGGGTGAGGACTGAGCTATCGTCTGCCACGACATAACGAGCACAACACCAGGCAAGTAAAAGCACACACAACGCGGTGCCATCCAAAGAGAAGCCCTGAAAAGTGTTCGCGGCCAGGTATGTGTGATTGCATGCTTCTTTCCCCTTGAGAACACCCCGCCTCTACTTGACTCCCTGTAACAACCCACCGGCCCCCCTTTATTTACAGCTTGCTGCAGGCACTTACAAAATCAACCCCCCACCCTTTCCATTACATGTCAAGGAAAAACCCAGTATGGTTTAAAATCATTAATCTTTATAAACCATTTGTTATGGCTTTAAACCATGCGTCTTTAAAGGACATCCTGTAAAGAAGCACCCTCCCCCCTTTGGATGTATGTCTGATTAGAAAAGAACATATTCAGAGGCAACAATTATCTAGGACCTGAAACTGGCTTATGGGAGAAAGATCACAGTAAAGAAAAAGCCATGAAATACATCCGCTTCATACACCTTTGGTGGCTCCCGTGGTGACTGGTGCTGTGCAGGAACCTCCCGCGACTCTTCTAACACTGCGGAGAGATATGAACTTGGATCTGAGCGGTATAAACATGACTGCAGTGCCACTCTGTAGCTGCGTCCTACAATCAACAATGCATCTGAGATAATGTGACACGCAGCAGCTCCACGTCCATCACCCAAGCGCCTATCTCCCCCTGCACTACTCCGCCGTCCGTCCTCGCCACCCTCTCTTCTACCTGCTGGTCTCCCCAGCACCATCTGTCTTCCTCCGCACCTCGTTCTCTCCCCGCCACTCCTCACCGACGTCCTGTCGCCCGACCCTCTCCTGTCCATCCCCACTGGCATCTTTCTTGATTTGCAAGCAGGTCCTTCAAATCACTATGAACTGTTTGACGTGGCTGACTTCCATGACTTCGAAAACATTTCATCTTCGTTTCCCTTTCCCTCCCTTTGGCTACCTTGCAGATGGTAGGAGTGAAGAACACGCACAGCTGTAATGTGATAAGAAGAGAAGTATAAAAGATACTCTTCTAGTAAGAACCATATTGATGTTTCAAACTCACCACACCAGCAACAAAACTAGCACCTTACACAAGACATGATTTCACTGCAATTCACCATTTTTCACTTAATACGGAACCTGTCCCTGGGACTCAGAGCACAGACAGATCAGCGCCGGACTGCAATAAAATTTGCTTCCAAGCACCTGGTAAGCTTTATGTTGTCCAACCCCTCCCGCTAAAGCACATCGCAGCAACAAGTCCCCCCACCCAGCTACACGATGGCATACAGGAGCATAATGCCATGTTTCTCTCTAATACATAATTACTTATTTAAACTAGTCACAAAACTAAGAACTCTGGTGAGAGTTACAGCAGAAGAGGCAAGCGAAATGGTTTCATCTGTGACAAGTCCGGCGCTATCATATGCGTGAAGCAATATTCCAAATTACGCTCATGCATGCCGGAGGGCAAAGCATCTTCATGGGAGGACGCTAAGGCAGCATTCCCGAATTTACTGAAACCTTCTGAGTCGCAATATCAATCTCCAGAGATGTCTGCGAAGATTTTCATTGCAGCCCCAACATTAAGGAACTTTCAGTAACTGTAATAAAAAGAAATGAAACGCGAGTTAAAAATGATAACAAAACGCTATTGTTGACGAGTAAACACTTACTCACCGTTGCCCTTCCATGGCTCACTTTCTGGATAGTGGCTCAGTACCTGCTGCAAGGAAATCTTGGGTCAAACAACTCTGCTGCCGTTGGAATCTGAGACTTGTGCTATCAGCAAATGTCTTCCCTCATACCTCTTCCATCTCCCCCTCTTCAAAAATTCCTCAAGCCTGTTGGAAACTGAAAAACCATCATCTTAAATTCCATGGTCTAAAGATGGCGAACTGGTAAGCCAAGCCCCCAAAAATTCATGTACCGCCATAGAACCTGATGTTTTAGGAGCAACTCAGAGCTCCCTTTCCCTCTCGGTTCTGTATGCTGTCTCAGTTTCTTGACTTAATCTGCAGTGCAAAGAGTCCCGCTGACCTTTGCAACATTAGATGAAAATTCTTTCAAAACTTCTCATTCCGTTTGACGAACGAGTCGTTAGCACGAAATCCCACCACCAGATAGCAAAGATCCAAAAGCCTCTGTGGTCACGAGCCCTTTCTATTCCAGGAACGCATTTAAGGTGCAGCGGCATAACGCGCCAAGCCCCATGGAACAAAAGAAGCAAACCCCACGTCTTTTCCTGTTTACCTGGCCAGTATGCATAAGTTTGAGTGCCGCCAGAGGCGTCAGTTGGTGACGGTGGAATATCGCTCCGGAGCCATTACTTGATTGTCCGCCACAACGCACTAATCAATAGTAAAATCGATTTAGGTTACTGCCTGTGTTTAGGAGACAAAATCGATTTAAATAGCCCTTTAATTCGAATTAGAGGGCTGCGTCGTGTGGACGGGTGCACCATAAATTCGAATTAAAGCCGTTTAATTCGAATTTAAGGCGTCGTGTAGACATGGCCTGAGAGTCTTTTTAACCATTAAGTGTCCCTTTGATTTCTAGGCTCCCAGCACTGGCAAAATAAATAGCTGTATAATCTTGAAAGGGAGCCTGGAAGTGGCATCTTCACCTCTGTGAGCTGGGCCATTGTAATTGCCACCAAATGTTTGTCACGAGGCTGCTTATCTAAATCCATTGTCTTCCCATTTGTTTTTCCAACAGCCCACTATCACTAACCCAATACATTCATACAGGAAAGCCCAATGACCTTGTATAGCTGTATAGGTCACCTACAGTATTCATAAAATTATTACAAATCAGTATTCCTAGATTATTACATAACCACTCTGACTGCCACAGGATCTTCTGATGTTGGCTTATTGCAGAATGACTCTGGAGGAGCACTGGAAAATGTGTGGCAGGTAATAAAGGGAGGTACAGCCCTGGCAGATAGATGAAATATGTGATCTAACGCCTCTCTCATCTCAAAACAACAAAGAGTCCTGTGGCACCTTATAGACTAACAGATGTATTGGAGCATAAGCTTTTGTGGGTGAATACCCACTTCCTAAGACACACGGATCCAGACCAACATGACTACCCCTCTGACACTCCCATTTCAGTTATCTGATTTTTAACGTTGTATAAAACTTCATTGGTTGCAGTTTGCATGGACTGTAGAGAATTTTGTAAGTGGAATTAGTTCACTCAGTTTAGGCATCCACAATTTCGTGTGGAGTTTCTGTGTTCTTGTGAACCACAAACCTCAGAATGAAACTAAAAACCAGAAGGAAAATGTACTAATGGTTAAGGCAGTGGGCCAGGCCTTAGGAGAGGGGTGTTCCAGTCCTGCCTCTGTCATAAACTTCTTGTGTGACATTGGGGAAATCACTTAAGCTCTCTGTGGCTCAGCTCCCTGTGTGTTTAAAATGGGCATATTAATATTACCTTCCTCATCCCTTTGTCTATCTTATCTACTTTGATTGTAAGCTGTTCAGAGTAGGGACTTTCTTACTATGTTGGTTCAGGACCTTGTGTAGTGGAGTCCCATTCTCAGATGGGTCTTCTAGGACCTACAATAATGTAAATAATAAGCAAATCTGACTGGGTTTTATTAGTTTTTAAAACTCATTGAAGTCCCACATCTCCTGGATCACCCTTCTTCCAACAGGCCCCAGCTCTTCCCACACTTAACCTGTAACTATTTTCATAAGGGGCACAGAACTTTGCAACTGTTCCCCAGCATCTTTCAGGCAGCTATTGGCTGATTCTTCCCACATGTTGAAAGTTGGGTGTGGGAGGAGGAATATATGCTTTCTCCCTCTCCACATCTAATTTTAGATATGTTCTGGGGTATGGACAACCATAAGAAAAACGTGTAACAGTGGCAACATTGAGATGGAAAGAATATTACCCAGTGTTTCTGCAGAAGGGTGCAGGCTACTGCTCCCAAAACATTCTGGCAGATATGAGGTAGGAGTAGGCCTGCTTTGTTGCTCCCCAAAGACTCAAAAAGGGCCCATACCCTGAAGACTTTTTGGTAGGAAGAGAGTTTTAAGGGAAGCCTGTTAGAGAGTGGAAGTTGTGAGGCAGAAAAAGAGAGTCCAAAGCCAACTCAACTCTTCAAGGTTTGCATGAAGCTCTATGAAGAGTTTGTTTCTGGAAGGAAACCAGGGATAATTCATTTGAGTTGAGATATCGTTTTTAAAAGTATCACCTAGTCAGGAGCTTTTATAATTATGCATTTTAAATTCCTATCCTTAACACATTGTTCGTTAATAGTACAAAACATAGGCTGTTTATGTTCAAAATGACATAGGAAAATATCTGTTACTGTGGCAGACCATTAAAAAGGTGTCTTAATTCTGAAATGATCTAATTTGGTAGCTGACTACCACTAGTTCCAGTTGTAGGGCCTGATATAGGAAAGTACTTTAGGATATGCTTAAAGTTTAGCACATGTTTAAACATTCTTCCTCCTAAAAAATGATGATTTCATTAATTGGGACCTTATTTTATAGAGCCTTAATTCATACCATCTCTTACTCAACTGTTTTTGACAGCTGTTGTTAATCTCCACTCAGAGGCTGACTGTTGAATTCCCTCATGAAAGATTTCATGTTTCAACTTGATAATCTTATGGAAACTGATTATTGGGCTCTATTTCTTAGGTTACAAATCACAGACCAGCCTTTCTCTTGGTGATCAGCATCTTGACATCTCAAAGACATTGGAAGAGGGATAGCTCAGTAGTTTGAGCATTGGCCTGCTAAACCTAGGGTTGTGAGTTCAATCCTTGAGGGGGCCACTTAGGGATCTGAGGCAATATCATCAGTACTTGGTCCTGCTAGTGAAGGCAAGTGGCTGGACTCAGTGACTTTTCAGGGTACCTTCCAGTTCTAGGTGATATCTGTCGCTAGCAAATAGATTTTGTCATTGACTTGCTGATTTAAAAATATGTTTACCCTTAGCATGGTGTCAAGTATCAGGAGGTAGCCATGTTAGTCTGTATCCACAAAAACAACAAGGAGTCCGGTGGCACCTTAAAGCCTAACAGATTTATTTGGGCATAAGCTTTCGTGGGTAAAAAACCTCACTTCTTCAGATGCATGGAGTGAAAGTTACAGACTCAGGCATTATATAATGACACATGCCTGCATCTGTAACTTTCACTCCACGCATATTCTGTCTCTGTTGCCTATAAAGGCAACAGAGGCAGAATAAGAAAAACAGAATTAAAGGCCAGCACTGAGTGAGGATTAATATAAATGGCAAGTTATACTGGAGATGAGCACAAGTACAAGTAATATTATGCGTTAACTACCTAGTTCTATAAGTGCACATATAAAAAAGGTAAATAATATTGAAAAATGACATGCAAGTCTACTGTTACTAATTGCCTAGCAACTTCACATGTACTGTAAGCGCCCTCAACAAATACAATTTCATATGCATACTAATATATTGATTAACTATATTTTATTAACCTTAACCTACCTATAACTTTATATAATAACTTATAAACTTTCATTGACTTTTATGATAACTTGATGGTAACTTATACTGAAGACAGGCACAGTGACTTGTAAAGCTATTATGGCTTATAAACTACTAGTTTCACCAGCGCTGTACCCATTCCCAGGAAGGCACAAAACATATACAGTTATTATATACTGATTAACTATTGACCACTACTATTTTTAAACAACTTAAACAATTTTCTAATATAATTAAACTATAATATTAATGCAGACTTAAGATTAACTAGTTCTAGCACAACCAGACCTCTTCACTCCAAAACCTTACCCTGCATTATTCCAAAGATACATTACCTTCAGTCGACCCTTTCCTGCACTGGCCAGGCACAGACAGTCGGTGAAGCGCAAGTGCCTTTGGTTCAGGGGGTGTGTATATGAGCCTGACAAAGAGTGGTCTCTTTTAGGTCAACACACACATGAACACTTTCGTCTTCGCACCTTTTTTATACGGTATTTGCTGGCCGTGTTTCAAAACAGGTCAACCAATCAAGGTGGCCAAATGTCTCAGTGTGGTATTTGCGGTTGTCTTGATCTTATGAACTGTGCACCTGTGCTCAGCTCAGCTGTTCTCTATGCGGCTAATTGTGGTCAATTTGCTAGACTCAAAAATGCTCAAGTCAGCTTAAAGAGGTATTTGGTTGTAGAGCATAGTAACCCCAAGTCTATTTCTATCTTTACAGAGTTTCCTTTTCAGTCTATGAAATTTCCTAGATAGATTATGCTTATGCTTGCAGGATTCAACTGTACCCACTTCTTACAACTTCTGGAAGGCTGAGGCCTAACAGTACTTAGCCTGACACTACTTGACAAGACTTATGCATATTAATCACATATACGTCATAACATTCATGGGTTTTCATTTTTGATGAAAGACATTTTAACGATATCAGTTATAATAAACAAGGGTTATGCAGACAAATAAACTGTGATCTTTGAGATCCAGTTGTGATTACCTGGGTTTTAATCTCAGCTCTGACATGCAATGGAGAGGAATTGATACCATTTGTCACTAACAAGGCATTCAGGAACACAATAAAAATATCTAAGCATGACTAGATCAGTGGTAGAGAGTCTCCTGGAAGTGCACGTGCAGGAGTGTTGTCATGGTATATATCTAAAGTAAATATTTATCAGCAATGTGATTTAATTTCATACACAGGTTATTGCAGACCACTTGAAATAGCAGAAATTGGATGATCCTAACTAACTGGCAGCGAGCAAGTTTGGCTATCTGATTTATTCAGATAAACAAGGATCAAGTCAGATAATGGAAACTGCATAATATTTTCAATTAAAGTATGTAAACACAAGTAGAAGCCAGGAAATTTGTTCTAGGGACTCATTCAAATAACAAAATGATTGGCTAATTGAATTTAGTATTTGAATACACCCAACACTCCACAAGTTATATAATCTTGGCACATATTATAACATTGTTACAAGCAGCAATATGCTTGTAATTTTCCATTATTTTTCTTTTTTAAACTAGCATTTCTAAGGTGCCATGAGACACTTTAGGCTTCACCTGACACTTTCTGCTTGGAAAGCATAGGAGGCTGGAGGGGTTCAAATTCATGCACTCAACCTAAGGCCAGGATGCAGCACAGCTCCTCCATGGTCAATGGACTATAACCCCTCTGCTTTTGGGACCTAATCCAATGGCTCTTGAAGTTAATGGAAAGGGGCTGATCTAACTCCCAATGGGAATCTTTCCATTGACTTCAGTAAGAACTGGGTCAGGCCATATCTGAACATAGTGCTAGAGCCATTACATCTACCAGTCATGGATCTCACAGCCTCTCCTCCGGCCAACCACCAGTGTCACCCTTCACTTATGCAAGCATGGCATAAAGGGGTGCAGTCCTCTGTGCACACTCACATAACACTGCTGCAGGGTTACAGTGATAAAGACCCTGCATATAGAGTGGGTCAAAAAAAACCCACCAACTACTGTAAAATTTTGAAACACTGTTGTTTTTGATGAAAAATCAGAACTGACAGACAACCAAAACATTTTTGATTTTTGACAACGGTTTTCTGTAGAAAATTTTATTTGCAGAAATTCAAGATGTTTGAAAATCAAAGTCTTAATCTGAAAACGGAAAACTTTCCCCAAAATATTTTTGGGTTTTTGTTTCTGTTTTCTTCTGTATTTTTTAATGTAAAATTTAATAAAGAAGGAAAGGATATGGATATAACTAATGGCAGTCAACAAGATTCTCTAGCAAACAGATTTGCTCTATCTGTCTCTAGCAAATAGATTTTGCAAACAAACCTGATTTCATATTTTTATGAGATTACAAGCTTGATAAAGGTAACTGCACGGATGGAATATATTTAAACTATTAGTACTGAACAACACCCTCATTAAAAATTTCCCCTCATGTGGAAGCCGTTCCATACCTCTAACCATTTTCATTGCCCTTTTGTGTACCTTTTGCAATTCTAATATACCTTTTTTGAGATGAGGTGACCAGAACTGCACACAGTATTGAAGGTGCGGATGTACCATGGAGATATATATATATATATATATATATATATATATATATAATGGCATTATGGTATTTTCTGTTTTATTTTTTATTCCTTTCTAAATGGTTCCTAACATTCTATTGGCTTTTTTTGGCTGCTGCTGTGCATTAAGTGGATATTTTCAAAGAAATATCCACGATGACTCCACTATATCTTAGACCCCATCATTTTGTATATAAAGTTGGGATTATTTTTTCCAATGTGCATTACTTTGCATTTATTACCATTAAATTCCATCTGCCATTTTGTCACCGTCACCCAATTTTGTGAGATACCTTTATAGCTCTTCGCAGTTGTAACTAGATGCCTGTCTGGAAGCTATGTATTACTCAAACAAGTTATTGGGCTCAATAGTGGAGTAACTCATGAAATGTAATGGCTTTAATATACAGATGATCGGACTAGATGATCTCATGGTTCCTTCTGGCCTTAAAATCTTTGACTGTATGAGTTGCTATCTGAGGTTTATATTAAATGCTCAATAAATTCTATCGCACTCAGGATATAGTAGATCTGACAGAGAATCTGACTTCTGAAGCTTTCACCTACTCCTTGATAGTTGCCTACCTTTTTCCTATGTTGAACCCTGGTTTCCTCATACATATCATATGACAACTGCACTCTGCGCTCCCCTTCCAGTGAGTAGAGAAAGCAGGCAGCCTCCTCCAGTATTCCTCTGTACTCCAGGTGCTGCCATCTTTCCACCTTCTTCACTCTCCACTCTCTCCCAGAAGCCACCAAGGTCTTGTTCTCAGACACCCAGAAGCAAGCAAAGGTTGTTCCTAAAGCTAGAGGCAACACTTCCCTGCTTCTGATAACCCATTAAAAAGAGATGCACATACGAGAGAGGAAGGAACTGTCACTACTTCAGAAGTCTCCCTTTGTCAAGCAGCCCAAGCCTTTTTGTATCCATGGGAACTAGACAGTCATTTCTGTTTGTCTCCAGCATTCAAGTCAGCATTGTGACCTTTGTAAGATAATCAGAAACAAACAAAAATCCCTCACAAAATTAAAGGTTTTAAGGATAATACTTTAGAACTTGATTTCACTTGTTGTACTTATACTTTCATTTTCATACTTAGCACGTGTATAGTAAACTTTTTTATTTATTCTTATATTTGCTTAGTGCCATGAAAGTGGAGCATGAAGCTTTTCACCTCCAGGTTACTGGCTCAAATCTATCCCCGTCTGTAGCCCACAACAGCCATCATCAGACTGTTTTAATGGCCTTTGTGAAGTTCGTTGGTGGTGGCCTCGGTCCAGTGTGTAGTGGTAACTATATCACATTTGGCAGTTTTATTAATCTCCCAGGGGGCTCAAGGAATGACTAGGCACAGGAAACCTCTGCTTGGGTACAGCATGGACAGTGCCAGGACATGCTCCCTACATTGCCCCACCAATTTGATTCAAACCTGACAAGAGAGATTAGCTTTAGACTGAGGTCATGCCCCTGAAAGATGCTGAGCACCCTGGCCTCTCAGGCAGTTCTTTGGGACCAGTGGGCACAGTTATTCGGCGGGTGCTGAAGTTTCCAAAACAGAACAATAATTGACCAAGCTTCCTCTTTTTTCCCCCTTTAAGAACTCCCTCACTGTTATCAATATCATTTCAGTATCAGTTCAGAAGACAGGGTGGATTTAGTTCCACTGAAGAATGACTCAGAGTCTGGGCAGTTAGTGGTTAGTTTATGCCCAGAAACATTACAGTTTTATCCATTATAAACATATATCCTTGCACATTTTTATTTTATCTAATGCAGTTGTGGATAGCCTTATTTTCATATGAATCCTACTAAACTCTGTCTGTGAGATCTTGTAGTAGTAAGTTCTACTTATCTATACACTGAATTAAAAAGCAATTCCTTTATCAGTTTTAAATGCGTGAGTAAAAACTAAAGCCATTTGTTTTGGGCCTGTTCCTGCTATTACTGAATTTAATGGGAGCTTTGCAGTTGACTCCAGTGAGAGTGGGCTCAAACCTTTCATGTGCCTAGCCAATTTTGCAGACCAAATTCTACTGTCTCCTTGTAAAGACTTAGAAAAAGCAGGGAGGGGGCATTATTTATGCAAATATATGTTCCAGCATATTCTAATCTTTGTGGATTTTAATATTGCCAGAGATGCATAATTTCTCCACTAATGCATGTCTTATTAATGAAGTCAGGTTTCTCGTGACAGGTATAAAATTGACGACTTCTAGGTATTAATTTGTTTGGCCAACCAAGGATTTTGCATTGTGATAAAAAATGCCAGAGTTGCGCTGGGAATAAAGTTAGGGATTTTGTTGTTGTTTATATTATTGCTATAAACATAGTATGCTCAAGATATGTTTAGGAACAGAGAAAAATCTGACACGAGAAATTGTTTACAAATGTATTACTAAAAAACAGATGATAGAAATGAAACATTGCCCCAGACATTACCTACTTTTGTCATATATATCAGATCCAGAGGAACGTACTGGCAAAGGTACTAGTTTTCACTCATCTTGGCAGAATGGAAGAGAAGCAGTTCCAGGAACAGGGAGCTCGGTGGCTTTTGACAATGTCGGATCTCCTAATTCACAGTGCAGTTAAAGAAGTGTAGGCAGCTTGTTGCCACAGGGAAAACTGTAACTACTGTAATCGAGTTATTTACTCAGTCAATAAAAACAAGTCTAAACAAAATGACGTAATGGAAGTATGCACTTGATAAGTGGGATCTGAAATAGAAAATTACTAAGGATAATGTTTGAGGCATTCAAATTGACAGATATTTTGTTTGGCTGTTTCTACATTAGCTTGATCACAATTCACTATTAGTACCTAGGCACTTGGACTGACGTGCATATTGAATTGCATGTGTCTTGTGCTTTATCTGTTGTGATGGGCACTGAACTTTGATCGCTTTGCTGTGAAATAAGAGAAAGGTGAAATAGAAGCTTCCTTCCACAGATTATTAAGGGAACTGCTTGCTTCCACAGATCAAAAGGGAACGGACACACAGAAGCTTTCTGAGTATTGATTTTAATGAACTTTTCAGTATACTGGACTTGAACTGTACTCCTGCATTTTGGATTGTGAAATGAACCTCAGAGGATTTAGGGCCTGATCCAACAATCACTGTAGTCAATGGGAGGTTTTTTCCATTAACTTCAAGGAGTTTTGAATCAGGCCCTTATTTCTGAACTACTGAACCCTTCTGATAGTTACGCAAGTTTCCAGTGAGCCCCAAAGGGAAGGAAGACCAGCTTTTCAAATAATGATTCAAAATTGATTTTGCACACAACTTTTTTAAAAAACAAAAAGATACATGTCCTGGCTGAAATGTACTGGGATCCAAGAAAATTACCCTGATTTACAACAATCCAGATCACCCTGACTTACATACGTTAAATACCTATGAGCAGTTAATTCTGAAATCCACTTAAAAACACAAATAGACAAGTCACAGGTACTGTAAATTTTGCACTGTAGTTGTGTCTTTTTCCTTATGTAAGGAAATGATCTGAATGAGCTCTCCCTCAGTTAATGATGAGCTGGGGAGGGGAAAAGACTTCAGGACCAGACTGTATTTAGATGAACACACCCACTCTGCCTAGGTACAACCACACAAAGCTGTGTTGTCAAAGGGTATGTCTACACCACAAACCTACTGTGGTGGTGGATGTCCATATTGCCCTCCTTGGGTCGGTGGTGCATGTCCTCCTCAGGAATGCTTCCACTAACCTAAAAAGGGCAGTATGGGGAGCTGAGACTCCAGTCTCTCAGCTCTGCTGGCAGCTCCCTGCCAGGACCCTGGCTGCCACACAGGCTCTTGGGCCCCTGGCAAGCTCTGTCTCACCTGGGGCTTCTCTTTTCTGTTCCTCATTAGGAGCAGGGAGAAAGCTGCCCAGGGCTTCTCACCCTCCCCCCAGCCCTGTTCCCCACCGCAAGTGAGAAGAAAGCCTCTGAGAGCTTCTTGGCCCCCTATTTCTTGCTTTAAGTGGGGAGGAAGCCACCTGGGGCTTCTCGCCTCCCATTCTCCATGGGAAGTGGGGCTGGGAAAACCTCCCAGAGCTTATTGCCTCCAAGGAGCAGGATCCAAGTCACCCTGGCTTTTCACCCAGGCTCCCAACTGGGAGCAGGGTCCCAAGCCACCTGGGCTTCAGCACTGAGCTGGGAGTGGGAAGAAACCCCCTCCCAGCTTCTGATCCCGGCTCAAAGTTAGGAGCAGGGTCCAGCCACCCAGCTCTCTGTTGACCTAACCATGTAGTGTAGACCACCTAAAGTGATCAACTTTGACTGGTGTTGGGTTACAAATCACTTTAATATTGAATGCAGGGGTAATGAAATGTTATCCTTACTGTATGAGTAAAGGGAAGCAGAACTGTACTTAGCTTGTCCTGATTGAGAGGGTCACCCTCAACTGCACTGAACTCTGTAGGTAGGAAGCTCAGATGCCAAACCCCTGTGAAGGGCAAGAGGAGGTTGGAACAGGTATTTCTGCCCAGCCTACTTCAGCAATGAAGTTCCACCATTAAGAGCTGAAAATCACTGAGAGCTGACAATCACTGAGAGCTGGGTGAAACCTCAAGAGATTGACCTGCAGAGGTTACAGTAGAAAAGCAGGCCGCAGTATAATGTTACAGTGTGCATCGGTGATGGGCGGCCACCGGAATGGAATGATGAGTGGTTGGCAGGGCAGTCAGCGGAGCAGACAGCAGGGCAACCAATGGAGCAGCCGGAGGAGTGGTGAGCAGCTGGCAGAGCAGCCAGCAGGGCAGAACAGCAAGCAGTCGGCAGGGCGGAGCAGCCAACAGAGTGGAGCAGCGAGCAGCTAGTAGGGCGGCCACACCAGAGCAAGTGCTTGAACAGCAGAGCAAGTAAGGTGCCTTCTTCCTTTCATTCCTCCCCTCCCTACTCCCCAGGTGAGAGGTTAACTCACACAGATGCACCTCTGAACTATGGGTCTTCACTGACCAAGGAAAACCACTGTGAATGGGGTGTGGTGAGGGAGAAGGGAGGGGCATGTTAAAGGAACTTTTGGTGTTGGATTCAAGAACCTGAGGCAAAAGACAATAGCCAGTGTACTCTGGGGTGGGTGTTTTGCTCATGGTTTTATATTTATGAATCCTGCTTGTGGCATTTTCCCAAATTAATGCTGGGTGACTTCCCTCGTTTGATTAAAAGTTTCTTTTCTACACTCAGACTCTGTGCTTGCTCAAGGGGAGCTATTGCCTCTTAGAGGCACCCAAGGATGGTGTGTAATTTTCCCAGGTTACTGGGTGGGAAGCTCAAGCTGGTTCTGTGTTGTATTGTTGAAAAGGAACCCCTAGATATGGAACCTAGCTCTGGTTGCCGCTGACTCTACCTGACGGAAGGGTCACACTTGTAGCATTAAAACATCTAGAAGTGCAGCTAATCATAGTCTCATTCTGTTACAAACACAGGGTTATGTCTCCTCCATGGGTCAGTGGTAGGATGGGATTCTAATACAGCTGCATTACCTACTGCATATTTGAGGAGTACTTGATATTTTAGAGTAATGTAATTAAGAGAAAGTGGCTGTGTACATTCTTAGTGCATATTCATGAGTTGTTACTTCTAGCAGAGTCAGTTCGGGGCTCTTCTTTATTGGTTTTTCAAACTTATGAATTGATTCACTTTTTAGGAGATATTGAGCATGATCCTGTTAACCCCTACTGATACAGGGTATTCCTTACTCACATGAATAGGATTTTGATTTCAAGGGACTGCTTTATGGGAGTGAGTCAGACTGCTCAGGTGAGTAAGGGTTTCATGACTGGAGCCACATTGTCATGGCTTTAGGCTCCAGAACTGCCCTTCACTGGCATTGATTTGATCTTCTGCAGGAAATCCTCTTAATTCGGAGGGCCAAACTTTCAAAAACTTCATTTTTGTATCCACATATTGCAGGCACAAATAACTGTGCACAAAATTGCATCTGTGGTTACTTGTAAAAGATGTTTTCATCTCTTGGATATCTAAGTACCTTTCTTGATACAAGAACTAGCTACTTAGCTATTCAAAGCCCCGCTCCAGCAATGAACTCTGGTTGGGTGCAGGGACTAACCACACACAGGGCGCTATCCTGAAAGATGCTAAGGGCCTTCTATGCCCATTGACTTTAATAGAAGCCCCATGTGCACATCTGAGGCACCCATTAAATTTTCTCTATTATGCCTGATGAATAGATCCTAATTCTCCTCTCATTTACACGTTTGGGATCAGTATAACTAATTCCACCAGTGTAAGGGAAATCCGACCAAGCAAAGCTGACTAATCTAATCCTTTTACCTACAGAAGTGTAAAATAGAAATAATTCTGTTGAAACCAACAGATTTACACTAGTATTAAACCAGTGTAGGTAAGAGGAAAGTCAACCCTGTCAGCTCATCTAGCTAGCATATTTTAGGGACACTGTAAAAGGACAGCAGGATCTATGACCCTACAGAAGGATGCAGGTGTCAGGACCCCTATGTTAAATCCAGGACCACCAGGACCCTAAATGGGATCCCTGATCTCTGTGCCACAATAGTGTGCTGAACCACTGCCCTTGAGCAACAGCCTTAGTGCTAAAACCCTACAGCCCCACAGCAGCCACACTCCAGGCCTCTGATTGGCTGACACACACCATTCTCATTGGTAGCTGGACTGTATAAAGACCCCAACAGGAAACAGAAGCTGTCTGGGCAACAGACCATTGCCTGCTGGTTGTTGCCTGACCCTATCTTGCGTACCTATCCTGCCAACCTTTCCCCTTGGATTGGATCTTCTGGCTACTGATCCCCTGAGAGAACTCTGACCACTGGCGTGGACTGTCTCTAACACCACTTAACCTCCGGCTATCAGACCACCTCTGCAGCACTTGGCCATGGCTCTGAACTGTCCCTAGCCCACTTCAGCCACTGGGCATTACATGGGGCTCTTCTGTTGATCCATTCTATTCGCGAGAGGTAGAACCATGCCTACAGCTGCTGAGTAAATTCTGCCAACTCCTTGTGTCAGTACAGTTTTTTAACTCTCCCAGAATATAAGAAGTGGGCATTACCCACAGGTCAGAGGGAACCAGGGGCAGACATGGGGTCTGGATGAAACCCTAGGAATGGCTAGGCTTCAGAAGGAAGGTCAGGCTGAGGTATATGTTCTCTGGCTGTTGGGAGCAAAATGGAATTGGCTGCTCCAAGCACCCATCAATGTATTGTGTAGGCTCCTCCATAATTTCAGACCACAGTAATGTCCTTCTCCCAAAGTGTTGTTCTGCTGAGTGTTGAATGGCATTGTGAAATGTTGCAGATATTGAGTGCCCTTTACTGCAGAGCTCATTAAACTCCTGACTATTGACAAATCTAATGTTGACAGCCCTCTTTAATTTTATTTTACTGCCCCACTTTCTTACCAATTTCTGTCTCTGATTTACTGCTAATAGTAAATGACAGCAGAACTGCATTGTGTTAGAGAATCTGGAAAATAAATATGCAGGGTTTTGTTTTTTTTAAAGTCCCTTATTTGAGCCATGGGAACATTAGGTACTAGATACTGAAAGTGTTGAAAAGGTGATTAAAGATTAATAATACTGTCAAGTGAAATTAACTGATCTCTTTACAGAACATTCTGTTTGCCAGCTGCTTGGATTTTAACTGGTAGAAAATTCTCTTGCAACAGTCTGCTTAAATGTGTGACAGCCTGATGTTGTACCTGCCAAATCATACTTTGGTTTTATTTAGAGTTACTAACAGAAAGATGATTTAAAAGGCATGCAGATTCTGCCACAATAAATGCAGTATAAGTAGAATGGATATGCTATTATCTGTTTTTTAAGAGTTACTCATCTTTGGCATTGGAGCCTGATCCTCCATCACTGTGGTAATACTAACATTAGCAGTAATAATAATCATTGCATTCAAAGATAAAGGAGCCTCTTTTTTTTTTTTCCAGTTGTGTAGTCAGTTGCAACTGTCCAAGTTATAAACTGCTCTCAGTCTCACTGATAGTGTGTTCTACCTACTTATCATTTGTATTTTCCTTGTGTCTAAAAGATTAGACATGGTTTATGGCAATGGAGAATCTGGCTTGTGTGTCCAAGTGTAAAATCTGCAAACACTGAAACCACATGAGATTTCTAATCTAATCACTAACTTGGTCCAAGTTTAGCAGAGATGTGTTGGCATTAAACTGTAAAGATTACTATATTAGTGGATTACTCTTTTTTAACTGAGTTAAAAACACTAACATACTATAAATTGCATTTTGATCACAATACATAATTATCTGCAACTCATAACATGTTCTTTTAAGCGCCTCCGGTCGAGCCATTGCTATAATCACTCAAATGGGTTAGCAGAAAAGGTAGGTCAAATAGCAAAGAAAGTGATTTTTTTAAAAAAGCCCTGGTAAGTTCAAGGGATCCATATTTATCATAGTTATATTATCATAGTACTTCTTAGCATGTTTTATTAGGGTTGCCAATGCAGAGCTTATGGGCATAGAACCAAGAGCCAACCAGCTTCTAGAGCGAAAGACAATTAAGCCTGAGTTACAAAAGAGAGAGACTCCAGAAAACCGGATGAGAAGAAGTACTATGTCAAACATTTACTGTAGAAGGGTAAAAGCAGCCCTGGAGAGAGCTGCAGCAGAGTAAGAGAGATTACGAACAGCTGAGGAAGCTGTGTGGGTAGCTGACCACAGGTGTGGCTTGCTGAATGAGGGCCCAGCTGGCCCTTATAAGAGCACTGGGGCCAGAAGCCAAAAGAGCCAATGCTGAGAGGGATGGTTGGAGCTGGCTGCTAGGAGCTAAGCAGAGTACCAAGACTGGAGCAGGGCTGGGGGAAGGCTGAAGGAGCTGGGGAGCTCCAGCCTAGAAACCCTGCCAGGCTGCAGGCCTTGTTAAAGGTCAAGAAAAAGGTAGTGAGGTTGCAGAGGGCAGCCCAAGGGTAGGTAGAGGCAGCAGGTCCAAACCCCCTTGCCAGTGATGAGTGGCATTTACACTGCAGTCTGCTCCAGTAAACGGGGGCTAGATCCAGACTAGCAGTAGCCATAGTCTGAGGCGGAGTGGGGAGAAGAGATCTGTGGGGGTACTGCCAGGATGCAGCACCCTGGACTGAAAGGGGCACCAGGGTCCAGGAGGGACTCAGGGCCAGCAGCAAGCGAGACACCGGCCTGCAGATGGTGCTCTGGAGGATGGCAAGCTAAATCCCTGGACGACCACCAGAAGGTGCCACAGGTTGTCTCATCACATTGCTACAGTTACCCACAGTGTAAGTGGGATATAATATTGGATTCCGAATAAACAGCCTGATTCTCACATACACTAAGGTCCCTTTATGCCACTCTGGCTACATCAAGAGGCCTTAAAGATGGAAGAAATGCCCCCCTGAGAATACCCGTATGCAGAGGGCCTCCCCATGTGTTGCAGAGCTGGCAGAAGACCATTGTGCCAGCCTGTCTCTGATACATACAGGGGGTAGATGGGGGACATGGCTGAAGCACACTCCCTCACAGCCAGCTATTCTCTGCTTCCCAGGATCCATGCAGCACCATGGCAAGCGAAGATTAAAGCCATGTCTATATTGGGAAAATGCATCATGTGAGAAAACATGCCTTGTGATTTTAATCAATTTTATCCTCATCCTCCCTCCAGCACTTAGCACAGTGAGGTCCCAATCCTGACAGTACCCTGTGGCTGCTACTGTACTATAAAAAAGGATTCTACCAATAGGTCATCATTAACTTTCCTGAAAAAGTCTGACTGACTCGTACAGAGCAAAAATAATGAGAATATGCAAAATTAAAAAGGTCACATGAATGTCAGCAGGGCTTGCATTTTAGACTTCCCCTTAGCTGGTTTGTGCTTGTCATAAGATGTGCAAATTTATACAAAGTTTTAATTAGTGCTGCATGAGAATTGGCAAGCTTTAGGCAAACATCCATTTACAGTTTTATCCAGAGGCTCCTAAAGATAATGAGATAAAGCTCACACTTTTTTTCCCTCTGCTTCTGGCTTTTCACTTGCACTGTATAATCCCAACACATGTTGTGCTATATTCAATATTATCTGCAAATGTAAAAATCAGCCCTTCACATCACAACAAGCACCATAAGGTTAGTTTTCTTTAGGGAAAAAAAGACTTTTTTGCTTCTCTGGGCATTTGATGATGGCTTTGAAAAAGGTGTATTTAAAACGAACAGAGCTTTCTGTATTAATAATAAGAATTAATTGAATAGGGTGTCTATTCAGTAGAAATTTTAAATTCAAGAAAAAAACTCAGCTCGGTTGGGCTATTATGAGCAAAGCCTTCACTAAAAGTCTGTTTACTAAATAACACCTTTTATTCTGAGTAACAGATGATGCTTATTGTGACAAAGTCACACCTGACAGTTCTGGATTCGAGTGTTGTCACATAACGTACCTTGTTTTTCTCACCACCTATATCCAAATGATTTAGTCTGTTTGTTTATTCTATTACAGCACAATGCACAGTTGACAACAATATCTTCCTATTACATTTTCAGACAGAACATGAAGTGCAAAGGCTTTATAATACTCTAGTGCAGTGATCCTCAACTGCTGGGTCACAGCCTCCCAGGAAGCTCATGAAAGACAATCATGAGGGTAGTGACATTGAAAATTTTATTATTATCCAAAACAAAGAAAATCTCACTTTCCTAATCTTGGCATAGCTTTATCCTTCAAGGACAAGTATTCTCTCTGAATTGATCAATGCTCACCAATAAATTATATAGGCTTATCATTGTTACATTTGTTTTACTCTTTTGAAGTTAATATAAAAGGGATGGGGGTGTCATGAAATATTTTTTTACTTCAAATAAAAGAGTGAGAAATAAAGCCAGTGCTAGGGGGTGGGTGAGCAGGGCAGGTGCTGAACTACTATGCTGCTTGGTGTTTTTGATTGGCTGGCCTTTTTTTAAATCTTGGCCACTTGGAGAGGGGTGGGGGGAACTGGCTAGAGCTGCTCTTGTTGAGAAACACTGGTCCAGTGGGTAGGATGCTGCAGTGAGAGAGAAGAACTGCGCTTTTGTGTGACCTTGGTGTGACGAAGTGGGAATGTTCTTAATGTTTTCTCTGAATACTGTGTGGTGCCTCAGTTTCCCCTATGCATTTCTTAAGTATCTACTGGTGGGATAAGGGTGTGTGATTGTTGCAGAGCCTTAGCGGGCCAGTGTGATGTCTGCATGGAGAATGGCCAACACCCTGTCTCCTGGCAACTGATGGCCTGGGCCCTCCCCTGCAAAGGTGCCAACTGAAGGTGTTGGAGAACAAAAAGATCAGGTGGTCTCCTGGCCCAGGAAAGAGACAAAGGCCAGAGGAGGGGCTGGTGAGTTTTTCAGTTTGGAGCTGACTGGGGAAAGAGAAGGAGTCCCAGACCCGGGGCCTAGCCTCCCTGGCCCCAAGATGGACCTGACTTAGGGGTCTGGTTTCTGTACCTACAAGCTCTGGCTTGGACTGTTGTCTAATAAACCTTCTGTTTTGCTGGCTGGCTGAGAGTCACATCTGACTGCAGAGCTGGGGTGCAGGGCCCTCTGGCTTCCCCAGGAGCCCCACCTGTGCAGATTCACTGGGGGAAGCTCACGGTCTGAGAAGGGGAAGCTGAATGCTCCGAGGTCAGACCCAGGAAGGTTGAAGCTGTGTAAGCTTCTTTCCCTGGAGACAGTATGCTCACTGAGAGAAGGCTCCCTCAGACTCCTGACTGGGCAAGTCACTTCACCTCTCTGACTTAATTTCCCCTCCCACCCTTTGTAAAATCTGTAGAGTCAGCACAATGGGGCCCTCATCTCATTTGTGATCCTTAAGGTGCTACTGTAATACAAACAGTAAGTAACAGTATGGGCTAAGACTCTCAACCTTTGCAAAATAGATATGGCCAATACAACTTGAAGTAATGGGCCCAATCCTGCAGCCCTTACTCTGATGCATAATCCCAGTGACTGCAGTTGGATTACTAACATTAGGAAGAGCCACCGAATTAATTTCTTAACACACATTTCATTACCGTACGAGGCCTGACCGCAATAGGAGTGAATGATCTGTATTTTAATATAATCAGTTTTTATAGCTGCTTAAATGAGACATTTTAAATGTATTGTGTGCCATTAAATGCCCAGTGAAGTACTGCTCATTAATGGAGGTCAGAATCAGAAGCTCCAGGCATAGAAACAGTTCCAGGGCCATGAAACTTTGTGACAGGTAGTGGCTTGTGGACCCATGGCAGGGGTAAGGTGGTATGGCCTCCAACAGCCCAGGTGCCCCATGGTCCAAAGCAAACTTCTTTAAGTCATAGGGCAGCTGCTCTAATTCCTAGGCCCTTCGTGCCACAGCAGCATGGCTCCATTTATTATTTGCATCCCAGTAGTATCTGGAGCCATGTTGCCATTGTGTCCGCATGGCCTCCTCCCTCTATGCAGATGGTACAGTGTAGGAGTTAGTCGTGACAATCAGTATTCACTCCTGCAGAAATTCTTCAAGCTGTTTGTCAGTGGGTGATCCTCCTCAGAAAGCAGCCTTCCTCAGCTTGCACAGTACCCTCTTCCCACACTCGTTGACCACCCTCCCAAAATCCACATCGCCTAACCTCTACAGTATTTCCACAGAAAGACTTGTGCTGATTCAAGGGGGCAGTGGTACCTCCTTTTTTGACAGTTTATGGGCCATAAGAACAAGATTTTCAGCCATACATGCCATGCTGAGCCATGGGATTGAAGTGGTTATGGAAGAGTTGAATCACAGACCTAAAGAATAATAAGACATTAAATTGCTGCTGCCAGACACTGCAAATATGTTCACGTATAGGGCATTTGCTGCTGCTGAATGTCCCAGCTGTGCCACCGCACAATCTTTCATACCATCCCCTTCAACTGAACGTGAATGGGTAGTAGCAAGTAAAGTGGGAGGGTCATAATTTTTATATTAAGACTATCTGAAATCCTGATTTGTGCCACTTGACTGATCTTATTCTGAGAGACCACAACCTCTGTGTAATTACACTAGTGTAGCTACATCGGCACATTTCTCCAGTTAGATAACTAGTGTATTGCATGGCCTAAATTAGTGCTTCAGAGAGCTTCAAGCCGATCTGCAATCACACTAATTGCTTTGCAAGGGACAAATGTACACATCAACTTGTAGAAACCCATACCTAAAGCAAATATGCTGTGTCATTCACTTCCACTGGTAACAGCTTCTCTGTGAGGTCTTTTGTGAAAAGTTGTTTACCAGGAGGTTTTTTCTACATGCATTTTTTGACATTTGTTTGTTGAACTATGTAGAGTATTTATGTGCAGTTATCAGCTGATAGTGGGTCTCAGAAATGGCAAACAGATGAGTAATCCAAATTGTTTCTTTACTGGCTGCCTCTAAAGCATAAACAATGTTTGTCCACAGCTTTAATTATGAAAAGGTTTTATGCTAAATACACTCACCAGCATAGAATTACAGCCCTTTGTTTTTCTCACAAGAGATTTCTAACCCTCCCACAAGCCAGCTATATTGCAACTGAGATAGGATTTATTTTCACTTCCAAGAAAAATCTGTCAGTAACACTAGACTCTGTCATTTTGAAAGAATTTACTTTGATAACGCTTAAGTGGTTTGTAAAGATGATCTACATAGAGTATAATAAGGTATTACTAACAGCTTTCAGGCTTGGAATTTATCTGAAGGACAAACAAGCTGCCTCAAGGTGACTGCTATGAGATTTAAGATGTAATTGCTGTGACAGGTTGGATCACAGAAACCCCCTTGGGGCTGCCAACTGATGTGCCAAGACTACTTCTATCCCTGCTTTCCTGCCCTGGCAGCTTAGGACTTCAGTGCCCTGCCTGGTTCGAGCCAGGCTCACTAGCCTGCTGCAAACTCAGACCCAGGGTCTGAACTACATCCCCTAATAGCTGTAGGCTTACCTGAAAGCAGCTAACAGCAGGGTTCTTGTCTTTAACACTTAGATGCCCAACTCCCAACAGGGTTGAAACCCAAATAAATCCATTTTAACCTGTATAAAGCTTATACAGGGTAAACTTAAATTGTTTGCCCTCTAAAACATTGATAGAGATGCACAGCTGAGTTAATTAATAAGTAAAAAGTGATTAAATACAGAAAGTAGAATTTAAGTGGTTCCAAGTAGTAACAGACAGAACAAAGTGAATTACCAATAAAATAGAACACGCAAGTCTATGTCTAAGAAACCTAATACAAATAACACTTCACCAGCTCCTGTAAGCTTCCTTTTACAGACTAGTCTCCCTCTAGTCTGGGTCCAGCAATCACTCACACCCACTGTAGTTATTGTCCTTTGTTCCAGTTTCTTTCAGGTATCTTTGGGGGTGGAGAGGCTCTCTCTTTAGCCAGCTGAAGACAAAATAGAGGGGTCTCCCATGGGCCTATATAGACTTTCTCTTGTGGGTGGAGACTTCTTTCTCTCTCCTATGCAAAGTCCAGCTCCAAGATGGAGTTCTGGAGTCACCTGGGCAAGTCACATGTCTGTGCATGACTCACAGTTTTTACAGGCAGAAGCCATTGCCCACATAGTATCTTGAATGTCTCCAGGAAGACTTCTTATGTGGATTGGAGCATTCCAAGATGCATTGTTCCTTAAGTACTTCTTGACTGGGCATTTAACTTTGTGAATTCCTTTCTCCAGGAACTGACCAAATGCTCTACTAAGGTTATTTAGAAATCAAGCCAGTACACAGCCAATATTCATAACTTTGCATAAAAAATGGTACATGCATACAAATAGGATTAATAGATTCAGTAGATCATAACCTTTACATAGATATGTTGCATGGCATATGTAGCACAGAACATATTCCAGTTATATCATATATATTCATAAGCATATTTCCATAAAGCCTTATGGGGGGCACCATCACAATTGCAATCTACAAGTAAGAGCTCAATGAAATGGTGACTACTAGGGAAAGAGAATGCTAACACATCTAGAAAACTGAAGCAACGGAGTGAGATGATATAATACTGCAATATGCACTAAGAATGGATACCGTTTCTAAAATAGCCAAGCTAGGAAAATGAAGATGCAGTCAAACAGGGTTTCAAAATTACCTTCTGTAAGGATGACTTACATCTACATAGCACCATTCATTCAGAAGAATCCCAAAGCTCTTTACAAAATGTATAATATACTACATAAAAGTATCACTGAAATGCAGCCACTTCTAGGGTATAAGACAGAAATTGTACACAGCAATACTATATGACACCATATAGGATTAGGCTGTGAAGAATAACATATCCAATTGAAGATGTAGATAGGATAGATTTTTGGGCCACATGGAAACAGGATAAAACCAGAACACAAGAGAGCCTAGCTGGCACCAAGCTAGTAAAAGCCTCTGGGGCCAAATAAACAGGTAACACTGGTATACAATTTTTGAGAAGTCGTCTGCTTCAGAAATAAAATGTGCTATTTATTATGTATTTTGATGTGCTGAATTCAAATATGACAATTAAAACAACTGATTGGCTACTGTTTCTAAGATATTTAAGTATCAGAAGGGTAGCCGTGTTTGCTGCTTTTACAGATCCAGACTGAGAATCCTGTGGCACCTTATAGCTCATGCTCCAAAACGTCTGTTAGTCTATAAGGTGCCACAGGATTCTCTGCTGCTTTTAAGATATTTAAGTTTTTACATTTTATGTCTATGTATATTGTGTAGATAGTAGAGTTTTAATCATAAATTGTAAACCTAGGTCTTTTCATGTGTTTATGGTTGCTTTACATGATAATATTTCACCTGTCCTGTTTATGTAACACTTTAAAAATCAGCAAAAGGGTTATATAAATAAAATTTATTATGAAACAAAAGGCAAAAAACTATTATGTACATAGTTTAGTCCTATTCAGTGTCTACTTGGTGCTTCTTGGCTTGTCTCTTGTATTCATTAAATGGAGCATCTCTTGTCACTGTCCAGCAATAGTCTGCAAGCATTGATGGGCTCCATTTGCCCTGATAGCGTTTCTCCATTGTTGCAATGTCCTGGTGAAATCGCTCGCCATGCTCGTCGCTCACTGCTCCGCAGTTCGGTGGAAAAAAATCTAGATGAGAGTGCAAAAAATGTATCTTTAGTGACATGTTGCAATCAAGGCTTTTGTATGCCTTGAGGAGGTTTTCCACCAACAACCTGTAGTTGTCTGCCTTGTTGTTTCTGAGAAAATTTATTGCCACTAACTGGAAGGCTTTCCATGCCGTCTTTTCCTTACCACGCAGTGCATGGTCAAATGCATCATCTTGAAGAAGTTCACGAATCTGAGGACCAACAAAGACACCTTCCTTTATCTTAGCTTCACTTAACCTTGGAAATTTTCCACGGAGGTACTTGAAAGCTGCTTGTGTTTTGTCAATGGCCTTGACAAAGTTCTTCATCAGACCCAGCTTGATGTGTAAGGGTGGTAACAAAATCTTCCTTGATTCAACAAGTGGTGGATGCTGAACACTTTTCTTCCCAGGCTCCAATGACTGTCGGAGTGGCCAATCTTTCTTGATGTAGTGGGAATCTCTTGCACGACTATCCCATTCGCAGAGAAAACAGCAGTACTTTGTGTATCCAGTCTGCAGACCAAGCAAGAGAGCAACAACCTTCAAATCGCCACAAAGCTGCCACTGATGTTGGTCATAGTTTATGCACCTCAAAAGTTGTTTCATGTTGTCATAGGTTTCCTTCATATGGACTGCATGACCAACTGGAATTGATGGCAAAACATTGCCATTATGCAGCAAAACAGCTTTAAGACTCGTCTTCGATGAATCAATGAACAGTCTCCACTCATCTGGATCGTGAACGATGTTGAGGGCTGCCATCACACCATCGATGTTGTTGCAGGCTACAAGATCACCTTCCATGAAGAAGAATGGGACAAGATCCTTTTGACGGTCACGGAACATGGAAACCCTAACATCACCTGCCAGGAGATTCCACTGCTGTAGTCTGGAGCCCAACAGCTAGACTAGAGCCAATCAACAATTTTAAGCATCATTTTCGTTCTCAGTGACCCAGAATTAGTAAAGTTTGACTACATTTATTTCAGAAGCATTTTGGCTGTAGAGCAGTGTAATTTGTTGTACTAAGAACTAGAGGTGGTAGTAAATGTGAGAGGTGGCATACTACTCTTGTCAGCGATAAAGTGAGACCTACATATTTTAAAAAACAAAGCATCTTTTTAAAGTTTAGAGTATAAAATAATTGTAAGATCTTTGGGGTTTAGAAAACATGGCCCCTTTAAATCTTTGTCAGGATGAGGATGTGCTGTTTTGGGGAGGTAGGAAGAGGGAGAGCAACAGGGTGCGTGTGTCTGGCGCTCCAGACAGAAGGGCTGCAGCAATCAGGCCCTCACATAGCAAAGCAGCCAAGAACCTGCCTCAAGCCTCAGAGACAGGAGCCAGAAGGAGCCCTGTGCCAAGAAGGAATCACCCAAGAAGGATAAACCAGAGCTGGACCCAGTATCACTGCTGCCCAGAGCTGTATGGGGCCTGTAAGTACTGGGACTTGTACCTTTGCAATTGGGAATAAGGAGGGAGGCTGTAGCTATCTAAGTGGGGAGGTTGTCACTCTGTGTGGGTTTGCAGAGTGCGGCAGAAGAGGGCACCAGTGGAGTTTGTTGGGGAAAGTTCACTGGTGCCAAAGACGAGTAGGAGCACCCAAGACTCACCACTGGACTGGAACTTTGCCCAGTATTCCTGAACTCTGAGGGTAGATGCATTGATCGGTGTCTGCCCTCTCAGACTGTAGTACCACTGGGCCTGTGGGGCCTTGTATTGAATATAACCCTGTTTTACCACTCCCCTTATCTTTCCCTCTGTTTTTCTCCATTCATCCCTCTGTGAATAAATATTTCCCATTCCTATATTCATTGTACTAGTCCAGTGTGTGTGTGTGTTCATGCCAAGGCGGGAGGGGGAAGGAGGGGAGAGGGTTGGAACAGATGCCCCTGGGGTGGAAGGGACTTTCCCTGCTGAATTCCTGCACATGCCTAATCTTGGCTAGAGCTGCCAGCACAACAGACCCTATCTTGGCCACAAGGGCGCTAAAGTTACATAATATTAAAAACATGATAAAGCCATGCAATGTTGTTGCAAAATGTGTTTTCCTTACCCCTATAGGCCAGCAGCTGCAGGATTCTGAAGCGGGTGTTATGTTCTCAGCAGAGTGTATGATGATGAGGCATTGCAAAAAATAGTGAGAGGTGGTGATTTGCTGTTAATCCAGATATAAAAGTTTTCACACAATGTGCTGAATCCTCTTCCTACCAAAGAGCCAGGATATAATCCCCCCCCCGCTCCACTCCAGTTTTATTGTTATCTGAATCTTTACAACACTGCAAACTGGAATCCTCTGGTCACAAAACAGATATAAGCACAGGCCACATCAGTGCAAGCTCCTCTACATGGCCTCATGAGTTTCTCTCAAGGCTAGATCACAGGGACCACTTCTGAGCTAGGGAGCAAGAGTAGTTCTGCCCCCATTCCCATTCCGGCTTTGGGGTCTCTACTGAGACCAACTACACAGCTAAAAGTAAGCTTAAATTGTAAGGGTAGTTTTTGTGATGTGACCTCTGCCAAGTAGAAACTGCAACTGGAAACTCATTTATCATAGTCAGGTCACCAAACAGTCTCTAGATTCTGATCTGGACAGGACTCAAACCTGAACTACCCAGTCATCTTCTGCACATAATTCTCAACCTGTTGAATTCAAATAACACATACATTAAATTCTCAACCCATCTAGTACATTTCCATAAACCCAAAGTGCCAACTACCTAGAGAGGAGAGATTATCAGCACATCACTCTTGAGTGTGTCTTTACCACTCACTTTCCTCAAATACCCCTTCTCCAGGCAGGTTAGTAAGTCTCTAGGAGTCTTTTGAGATGTTTAAGCTCCCTCTTTGATCTTAGTCTTTCATTAGAGTCTGAGTTGTTCTCTTGTTCTTTGACAGTTTCTGCATTGTCTGTTGATAAACGATCAGTCAGTTGGGAAATGCCAGAGTCCACATTAACTGTCAGTGTTTTGGAACTTTCTGAGATTACTCTTAGATCTCTTCGATTACACTGAAATGAGTCCCCCTGGTCTGTCTGGACTACATAAGACCTTGGATGCAGCTGTTCTTTAATGGTACCCCTTTGACCAAGTATTAGAGGTGCGGTTCCTCAGGCACGCTCTACCACCTGGATTAAGAGATGGGAGATCACAGGCCCTTTTGTCAAAATAATATTTCTGCTTCCGCTTCTGATTTTCTTTCATCTTCTGCATGGTTTCATTGTTGTGAGATTTCAGCAAGTTATCAGTAACTAGTAAATTAGATCTGATCCTTCTTCCTATTAAGAGCTGAGCTGGAGAAAAGTCATTCTCCAGAGGTGTACGTCCATAAACCAGTAAAGCTTTATATAAATCTCCCCCAATGTCAAAATTGTTTTTCATAAGGTTCTTTACTGTCTGTGTAGACCTTTCCACATGGTCCATTTGATTGGGGGCAATTTGGATTTAATGTTTTGTGATAAAAATCCCGATCTATTGCAAATTGCCTAAAATCTGCACTGGAAAATTAGGGCCCATTATCACTAAAGACTTCATCTGGAATTCCATGTCTGGAGAAGATTCCCTTCATGCCAGCTATCACTGACTACTAGTACTGTGCAGTGTGCAAATTTCTGGATACAGAGAAGAATAATCTGTGACTATTAAATACAATTGATTGTCAGGTAAATTATTTAGTGCCTACCTTCTCATAAGGTCTTTGTGGAACTGGAAGAGGTCTCAGCGGGTCTGCCTGTTGGCATGGCTTATATTTCAAGCATGAAAAACAGTTTCCTACCACATTAATGATGTGATTGATCCATGGCCAATACAGCACTTCTTGCCTCTGTTGTTTGCAAAGGACTCTTGTGGACCTTCTGTAGCATTTCTTTTCAGAGACTCATTGGAATTACAACTTTACTGCCCTTCAAAATCACCCCATCTGTCACTGTAAATTCATGTCTGCAGTTCCAATAGTCTCTTATGCTTGGACAGCAACTGATTATTTCTTCACGCTACTCTTCATTTATCATTTCTTAAGGATCACCTATGATTCATCTTTCTCCGTTTTCCTTCTTATTTGTTGCAGTTTCCTGTTAGTACAGGAATTGACTATACAATCCTATCTATATAGCTTACAGCTCTATCTCTAAGGTCTTCTCTGGTTTTGTGGTGAGAGTCTCTGCTCTGGAAAGTGCATCTGTAGTGAACACAAATTTACTGGGCAAGTATATCACAACCAAATCATACTTTTTCAGCTTTATCATCTTTGTCTGAATCCTTAATCTACAGTCATTTAACAGTGTAATTACATGGTATCCAACTCTCATGAGCACCCCTTCTGGTCAGGTCTAACTTCTGTCTTTAAACAGTCCCAGCACTGGTATCAGGCCGTACTCCAAGGGCTTCCTCTCTGAGGGAATGGTTTCACCATCCCTGGGCCCTTCTGGCCCCAGCTCTCCAGCTCGGCCACTAAGTAGTTCAGATTCCCTTCTGGGGTTTATCACTGCCCAATTGTAGGCCTATGGAAGGGACCTGGGCCCACCCACTGCTTCAGGTCCCAGCCCAGGGACTCTTAAGAATAGCAGCTACATGCCACCATCTCCTTTTAATGAAACTGCTTTCAGTTCTCTGGGCCACTTCCCCGGGCCACTTCCCCACAGCCCCACCCTTCACCAAAGTTTCACCTTTACCTCAGGGCTCCTTTATGTTCAGGCCCAGCAGCCAGCTAGGAGCTCTTTTTCACTCCCCTGGTCCCTGCCAGCACTGAGCTGTCCATGGTGCTTCAGTTCCCCCTTGGCCAGCCAAGAGCACCTTCTGCACTCCTCTGGCTTTAGCAAGGAACTCTTTGGTCTGCACTGTAGCTCCTTTTATACTAGCCTCCAACCCTCTGATTGGCTAGCCCCTTACAGCCTCTCCCTGATTGGTTGTGTTCCTGCAGAGTCTCTCTAAGCCTGTTGGAGGACTTAGATCCACTGCTCCTTTCCTGGGACAGATGTGACAGGACCGTGAGACCTTCAGCAGAGGGCCTCTGGGCCTACGCCACCCTGTCACAAATGGTTTGCTAACTAATGCTATCAGGGGTTTCTGGTCCATTTCAGCTTCTGCTGTCTGGCCATAAATATACTGATTGAATCTGTCAGAAGCAAACAATATTTCTAAAAGCTCCTTCTCAATCTCTGTGTATCTGGTTCTGCCTCAGTCAGTGATTTGGATGCACATGCCATAGGTTGCCAACAGTCATCATGCTTCTGTAAAATTACTGCACCTAACCCAGACTGTGAAGGTTTAATAGGCCTTACTAGTGCATAGAACGTCAACACTGGGTTTTGTATCAGTTGTTGTTTTAAACTTTTCCATGATTCCTCCTATTCTCCATCCCAACAGAGTTCATTTTTATTCTCTAGGAGTTTTCTCCAAGCCGCTGCTTTGGGAGATAGATTACGTATGAATTTTCAAAGATATTTAATCATTCCCAGGAACCATTGGACATCTTTCTTTGACTGGGGAAATTACATCATTTCAATGGGTGAAATCTTCCTCTTAACAGGTTTTTCACCTTCTTTGGAAATAATGTCCCCAAATAAAATCAGTTCTGTAACCCTAAAACACATTTCTCCCTATTTAGTTTTGAGGTTTGCAGCTCTAGTTGCATCCAGGACTTCCTGAAGTCTATAATCATGTTCCTCTTTCATTAAGCCTCAGATGATGTGTGATCCACTGAGGTATCAGCACCATTAATACGTCCATAGATCATATGAATGGTTTTGTGGTAAACTTCTGGTGCTGAAGCTATGCCAAAGGGTAAGCGTAAGAATCTATATCTTCCAAATGGTGTATTAAATGTGCATAGTTGTGAGCTTCCTTCAGTTAATTTTAGCTGCCAAAACCTGAGGATTCATCCAATTTACTGAAATATTTTATATTTGTAATTTGACCTCTTCTCTGGTTGGTAGTTTGAAATGTTCTCTTTTTATAGCCTTATTGAGGTCTTTTAAATCTAAGCTTATGCATAGCTGGCCATTACTTTTTTCCACAATGACTAGGGAGGTCACCCATTCAATTTTTTTGTATTAGTTGTATTGCTTCCACCCTTGCAAGCTCAGCTTTGAGTTTATCACAGAGTGCAAATGACACCTTTCTGCATGGATAGATAACTGGAGGGACCTGCTTGTTTATCTGGATTGTATGTTCACCTTGCAAGCAATCCAACCCTTGAAACAAATCGTGATATTCCCAAATGAGTGCCTCATAGCAAGGTTCAGTATGATCTTTTAATGAGAACACCCGATTTACGAGACTGAGTTATTCATATGCAGACTGGCCTAAAATTGGTGCCACCTCCTTTGGCACTACAATGAACAGGACATAGTGTTTTTATGAGAGGTTGATGCTAGCACCTCCTCTTCACTGGTATATTTGTTCCAGAATAACCAGATACTTTTATTTTTGTGGGTCCCAGTGTTGGTCTTATTTTCAGTCTCATAATCTTGTTCAGACAGAACCTTAACCTGAGCTCCTGTGTCCAGTTTCAGTAATAAATGTTCACTGTCACAGGCAGTATCCGGTCCCTCTCATGAGGCTTGCTTGATCCCAGGTTATCTTCAACTGGATACACTTGACCTTTCTGCATTTGAGATCTGCAGCATTTTGCAAAATGATTATTTTTCCTACATTTATGACAGTTTCCCAAAGGCAAAACACTGTTTGGGGCCGTGCTGTGATCCACACCTTCCAAATAACCATCTGTACCCAATCTTCCCCCTAGCAGTAGTTTTCATATTGAGTGGTTCCACTTTTTGATTTGACCTATTCTGGCTATATTCTTTAGTATTTAGTACATGAAAAACCCCTTCTGGTGAATTGAGCTCTTTGGCTTGTGCTTTCACAGTTTCTGCTTCACTGCATAGGGAGAGCTTTTTGTGAAGTTAAATCTTCATGGAGCAATTTCTCTCAACGCATTTTTTTAATGCCACAAATGATTCTCTCTCTGACCAGAGACCCTGTCAACTCACCTAAGTCACAAGTTTTACTGAGTTTCCTTAATTTTGTGACATATTGCTCTATGGTGTCATCAGCTTTTTGCTCTCAAAGTCTCTCAAAGGTCTCATTCCTTTTTGGCTTGCAACGTTCCTCAAATTTAGTCAGTATTTTACTTAGCTTCATGCTTTCATCTTCTTCAAACTTATTGTTATAATATCCAGTGCTTCCTCCCCCAAGAACATGCAAAAAGATTGATGACCAGACGTCTCGATATTTAGGTGTTTGTGCTGCTTCCTGATATTTTGCTCCGCCAGTGCCACCCCCTGCGTGCATGTGTCCCGATATTTTCTTCCTCTCATCTGGTCACCCTACAAAGAAGTGAATGAGAAAGGAATAAAACTTTTAATAAAACAAACTAGAGCACTTCTGTGGTGAATTGCTGTACACAGCTACACTATCCTTTGAACCTCCAGCTTCCAAGGCACATCTCTAAATTCCTATATTCATAATACTGTCCCTTATGAGGGAGTGTCTATAAATTATAATCTTCCACAAACATGTTTCTACAACCAAAACACAAACAAATGCCTCCCATGTCAAGTTGGCTTACCAGCTGGTGTGCCACCTTGTGACTAGGTATGGTGTTGCAGGGTTTGTTCTCTGTAGACCTGCCAAACAGGTCCACTTGTGGTTCCCTTGTGATTTTGCCTTCTAGTCAGGTTACCTTTGATTTCACCCCTTTCAGGGTAAACCAGGGTTTTTGATCAATAGTCTCAAGACCTTTTACCAGGTCAACGTCCCTCATCCAGGCCCAAAGACCCTTCTCTCACCTTGTGTCTGGGGTCTTTTCCCACTAGTCTTCTTGGTTGGGCTCTAGAGGAATCCAGTCTCTCCCTGTACCCTGTATTCCAGTCCAGAGACTCTTGTAGCAAGTTACGGTCTGTCTGGTCAACCTCTTGCTTCTTCCCTTGGCTACTTCCTGCATCAGCACACCTTCTCCTCAGGGGGTTCGTATTCTCAGCAGGTGTCTGCCCTGGGGTAAAGCTCCTAGTCACAGTTCTCAAGGTAACAAAACAAGATAAATTAAATTAACAGAAATAAATAGTAGCACCAGTTTCTCTGTCCTACCATGATCCTGTCTGTCTGTCCTACTGCTCTGCACTCACATGCACCCAATGGTAGCTTCGTTCTCTGCTCTGCTCCTTTCTGGGAGCTGAAGGCAAGAAGTCTGTCCACCTCCTCAGGCTGGGCCCTTCTGAACTGTCAGGGCCCATGTATCTTGAACCCTGGTCCACAGGGCTCCTCAGTGCTAGTAAGAATGAACCTGCCACCCAATGTCCTGCTAAGTGTTGTCAGAATAGAAGCTGAACTCCAGAGGACCCTAGCCCTGGACTCTGACTGGCAGAATTGTGAGGACCCTGATTGGTTCATAGCTTCTATATAAATCCATCACAGGAACAGGAAGTTGTCCATGCAACTGGATTTTCCCTGATTTGGACTGTTTCCTCTGTGATATCTGCTCCTACTGACTATCTCCTGGTAACTTGACCCTGTCTGCCTTCTGTCACCTGACCTCCATTTGCCCTCTGGTCCATCTTGGTCTCTGACCTCCTGGTAGTGGACCTGGCCTGACTCCTGCTCTGACCACTAGGCCACACTGCCTGTGTCAACAAAGAAAAGGAAACTAAATTAACAGAAATGAACATTGGCATCAGCTTCTTTGTCCTACCAGGATTCTCCAGCCATTTGTCCTACTGCTCTGTGCTCAGGGGCAACCAAATATTGCATGGGTCTCTGATGTGCTCCCTTCTGGGATCTGAGGATAAAACATCTTAAGAATGAGAGGTCTGTCTGCCTCGCCAGGCTGGGCCCTTCTGAACTGAGCTTCTCCCTTTTTAAGGCTCCTCTGTCAAGTTTGGCATGCCTGGTCAGTACAGCAGGGCAGGGGAGCCTGAGTCCAAAGCTGCTCTTTAACCCCTTCTTGTCTGGTATGGAGTTTGCACACCCCATCAACCACCCCCTATGGATTCTGTGTGAGCCTTTCTTCTTTTCCTATACTAGAATTTGGGGGTGGTGGGGTAGGGGAGGGACCAGGAGTTCCCCACATCTTTTTTTTGGTGGGCACATGGAAATCTAAGTAGGGGATGTCATTGCATGAAGTAGTATTAATTTATGTGGCAGCCCTTCTGCAGCAACTAGGAAGAATCAGCCAATGCCAAAGGAGCCATGCTGCCATGGGAAGGAGAGAGAAGGGACCAGTGAATCAGTGCAAAAGAGCAACCAACTATGCAGCATGGCTTCAGACTACACAAATCTAAGGATTCCCTTCCCTGAAGATTTCCAGGGTCTGTGGAGTTGGGAAGTCCCATTCTCTGCTCTTTTGTGCTTAGGGTGACCAGACAGCAAGTGTGAAAAATCAGGATGGAGATTGGGAAGGGGGGGTAAATGGCACCTATACAAAACTCCAAATATCTGGACTGTCCTTATAAAATTGGGATATCTGGTCACCCTATTTGTGCTCCCCCACACAATTCCCTTTCTCTGGAGGAATTCTTTCCAGGATACTGTGAGGAGACAACCTATTTGCTCTGTCCTCCTCCTGGAGTTTGTAATAGGAGATGCATTTTGGATTTTTACCTCCTTAACCACACACTTGAGCGTTGTGCCTATCTCACGCTAACACATGATTTGTTGTGGTTGTGGATCAAACACAAGACAATGTGATGGGTACCCAACAGTACCTGTAACAAAATGGCAAACTCTAGGAACTGGCATGGTGACCTCCTGATGGCAGATGCTCAAACTCTGCTTTAAGGGGTAGGACAATTACTGAGGAGTCATAATGGCACATGAATCTTGTTCATTCCAGCCAGGCTAGAAGCGGCTGTTGGGAGTTTCCCTAAGGCAGGGGGATCTAGGGACTGAGATAGAGAATTTGGCCAGTGAAAAGCCAGCAGATTTGGTTGTATGAGTTACCAATAAAGCCAAACCCACTTAACGTTGTAATTATGGTTCCTGAAAAATGCGACTTTAAGTGAAATGATGTTAAGCAAATCCAATTTCCCTATAAGAATGAATGTAAATGGAGGAGTTGGGTTCCAGGGAAATTTTTTTTGCCATACGGTACAATACTGTACTATAGTTGGGAGGTGCCCACTTTACCACACACAGGCACAGCCCACTGGCACTGGAGACAATGTGGCAGGCAAGGAGGCTGAAGGTGCTGTAGGCTAGGAGAAGCACATTGCGCAGCAGCAGCAGCTTCCCCTACTCTGTAAGCACCAGGGGCAGGGACTCAACCCTCGGCCCACCCATTCCACCCCTTTCCCCAAACCCCCACCCTTAACCCGCCTCTTCTTCCCTCTCCCTTTACTCCACATGCCACGTCCTTGCTCCTCTCCGCCCGCCTCCTGCCCGTGGCAATCAGCTGGCTTGCGACATTCAGGGGGCAGGAAAGAGTGGGGAGGAGCAACTCTGATCTCTCCCCATTACCATTAACACTAAAATACTGCTGCTTCAATTGTGCCTGATAGGTACAGCTGTGTGCTGAGGTCAGGGCAGAGCTGTACTGCCCCAGTGGGAATTCTGGGAGAGATTGAGCATCAGGGAGTCCCTAGTGTACAGGAGAACTTCACCTGCAGAACCAGTCCTGTGTGCTTCTCTCTCTGCACAAGCTACCTCCACTACCAGGGCAGGCCGTTGTCCTGCTGCCTATTGGAGGATTAGCAGGGAGCAGTACCCATATTCAGGGATCTGCAATTGTACCTTGCTGCTGCACACGGGTAAAAATGTGAGGAAGTTTCCTTGCATCTTACCTCCCTTTTGTGATCCCCCTGCAGCAGTAAGGCACAAACAAGTCTCAAACCTATTATGGCCAAACCCTACAGTCTTTAATCAGGCAAAATAAATGTCATTGTTTGTTTTGCCTGAATAAGGAAAGCAAGATTTCTCAAGCAGCACATTTGATCAAGAAATCCAGCAATGCCAATGAGACTAAAAGAAAAAGATAACACAGTAAAAGGAGAAATGAGGGGTGAAATTATAGGGAAATGTGGCTGTGCCTAGTTGCTGCTGCAACAGGCACAGAACTTTCCTTTTGCTTTGCCTCTTTTTCCCTACTTAGGGCCCTGCATGGAAAGTGAACCATTTATTACATAACTAACTTTTCCAAGACTGTAAGAACTGGAAATCAGAAACATTTTTTGTGATAGGTGCTTTACAAATATGGCTGTGAAGATGACTCCACATTGACACAAATAGTGTCCAGTCTAAAGGGAGTGTTCTTCTCAGCATGGGTAGACAGGCACACACTCGCTCTGCGACAAAGAGGGCATTTAAAAATAAGTGTGGCCTCTGCAGCAGGGCCAGTGGCTCGGGCTAGCCATCCAAGTACAAACCCACCGACCCACCCGCCTGAAGTGCTGTCCATGCTGTTGCAGACTTACTGCTCTGGGAAGTATCTCTAGACAAGTAGCTGGGAGCATATCCTAAAACAGACAGGAGATAGATGAAGGGCAGGGAAAGGTATATAAAAACATACAGGCAAAGATGGCTCATGTCTTGTTAGCTCTATACTCTTGTTATGTATCTTATTTATATTATAAAATCTATGAGGTGTCATTTGGTGGGACACTCCTTTTTGAGGTTGAAGTGGGAAGAGGAATGGGGCAATGTGATGGATGGAAGCCGGAATAAAGGCCAGAGCTGGATTGAAAAAATTTTGATAGAAAATGTTCAACTATTTTTCTTTAATTTTCCTTTTAAAAAAGATGGTTTTCTGGGGGAAAACCTGAAGTAGCAAAATGAAACATTTCCAGTTTCTAAAAACCTTTTTTGGTAAAATTTTGGGTTTCGGTTTTCAATTAAAACCAGTTTTTGGTTTTCCAAAAATTGAGAGCTGAACATTTTTACTGTAAATGTTGTAGTGATATTTTTTCAGTTTTTGATTTCCATTTTTTTTTTTTACTGGAAAATTATGACCACAATGAAAAAAATCTTTGAAAATGCTCATTTTGATCAAAAGGTCATTTTTCATCAAAAGAAAAGTGTTTCACTGAATAATTTCCACTAGTAAAAAGTGAAGGAAACTGAGTGGGAAGGAAGGTAGAGTGGGGAAAAGAGGAGGTAGGAGGGCTAGAAGCATAAAAAGCGGTGGAAAGAAACTGGATAGGTGAAAGGCTGCAGTGGTAAAAGTGGCAGGAGAGGGGTGGGATAAAGAGGAGCCAACAGTAGTAGCAAAACAGCAAAGAAGGAAGACATCCAGAGTCCAACAGGTCTCTGAAAGGAGGGGTGCATGTGGACAGAACGTGTCGCTCCTGCTTCCTGGCATCCTAACAAGGGAGCATTCCCAATGGAAATTCCTGTTTAAGTGAACCACAGACACTGTCCTCGCCTTTCCTGCACCTTCTAGTTTATTCAGGCAAAATTCCACCCCTGCTGTAAATAGCTCCCCTCTCTGTTAAGACTGTGTAATTCTCATCCCAGCAGTAAGAAACTCTCTCTTGTTTTAGCCATCCATCCAAAGCTCTCATCAGAAGCATTTCAGACAAACTCTCATACTGCCCCTGGCAAATGAATTGAAATAAATGAGTGTTCTTCTATCACAAATTGCTGTCTCTGATATCTTGACTACCAGGACTTTGTGGGAAGACAGTGTTACTGAATTTTGCACATATACAAGACAAAGCCAATATCTCTGTAAGCGGGTTTTCTGTGCAGGGCAAAACTGGAAATGCTCCAGGGTACAATAAAAGTGACTTGCATTTTATGACCACTACACCTTGACACAAAATCATTTAAAGCCTCTGCAATAAATGGCTCTGATATTCAGTGCATCAGTGCTTTGATTGTATAATGGTCAGCTAAGTTCACCTTGTAATTTATAGCATAAAAGTAGCTATTGATTTCTTCACATACAACTTCTTGAGAGTTTGAATTCTTATTTGACTCTGGTCTGGAGAGTGATAAAGTTCCCCTTGGTGATCACTTTAGCTTCTAACAGATGTCCTAGAATGTAGTTTAAAATGAACGTTTAATCTTCATCTTTTAAGACTGCTTCAAAGAAAAATGCCCTACTGGAAATTACTTCTTACAGTCACAATATAATACAATAATATGGAGCAATCTGGGCTCTCTCTCAAGACCAGAGTTCAGTTCCCAGCTCTGCAAATGACTATGTGACCTTGGGCAAGTAACTTATTGTTACACCCTGACACCCCAATATTCACCACTGTCATGTAATTAGGATATGACTTATACAAAGTATGCTTTGTGAGGTGTCATTCTAAAAGTCTTGATCTGATAGACAGTAATATCTCATTGGCTTGTATGTGATATTATTGTATGTGAAGTTATGAAGTTTCACCATGCATGTGTTGCTGAAACATGTCCTGAGGTTGAAAACTCCCACAAGCAGCCTTTTAGATATGACAGTAAAAAGACCAAACAAACAATGTTAATGGTTTATTGAGGAAATGCACAGAAGCACAAGGATTACCCTAGGAATGGTGTACAATAGAAACCTCTCAGAGATAGCACTACACAATGGTAACTGTTTACCCAAGTCACAGCAAAAGAGCTTTCAAGCAAGTGGGGAGAAGATATAACAGGGGGGAAATGACACCTTGGGGGCACCTCAGTCTCCCTACAAGAACACACCTGGAAACAAACAAAGACTGAACTGTGGGAAGGGGAAGTGATGGTCCCTGGCTAGAAGGATCTTTAGCCTGTGTATGAAAACCTGGAAAAGCCAGGGCAATTTGTTCCTTAAGAATCTGTCAGACTGTATCACTTAGGAAGAGAATTAGCTAATTTATATCCTACATATCTAGTGTATTAAGCTCAGTTTGTGGTTTTTGTTTATTTACTAAGATAATCTGCTTTGTTCTGTTTGCTATCCCTTATCACTTAAAAATTACTTTTTGTAGTTAATAAACTTTCTTGTTTATTTCAAAACCCAGTTTGTGCAATTCATATCGGGGAGAGGGGCAAAAAAATTGTGCATTGAGGAAGAGGGAGAATTTTCATGAGCTTGTGCTGTTCACATCTTTCCATATAGCACAAGACAATATACGACGGCACACAAGCTGATTTTCAGTGGCACTCACACTGCGTGGGCCCTCGCCACCGGACCCGGGGGCTCTGCATTTTAATTTAATTTTAAATGAAGCTTCTGAAACATTTTGAAACTTATTTACTTTATATACAACAATAGTTTAGTTATATATTATAGAAAGAGACCTTCTAAAATGTAAAATGTATTACTGGCACAAGAAACCGTAAATTAGAGTGAATAAATGAAGACTCGGCACACCACTTCTGAAAGGCTGCTGACCCCTGTAATATACTTTTGGGTCTGCATTCCCAGGGAGGTGGCCACCTGAGTGACGGGGCAAGTCCCTTAAGCTGAGTCTTCCCAGAGCTGATCTCAATGTCTGTGTCTTTCTGCAGTTGGATGTGGCCCTGCCTGTGCGCGCACTAGAGGAAGTTTAAGAGCCCAGCTCAGTAAGACAGGTTAAAGGGGGCCAAGGCTGGCAGAACAGGCGAGCTCAGCGATATCTCAGTACATCAGGTGGCACCTTAAGGGGGGCAGCCTGTCACAGTGGTGCAGTCGGCAGCATAGTGTGCACAGCTTATTGCTCTGAAACACTGGTAGTGGTTTTGAGTGAGTTTTAAGTGTGTTGGCTAAAGAACAGACAAAGTGGTTGCTAGGAGGCTTATTCCTTCACCCTCTTACTTCCTTGGTCCTTCTCACATGAACAGAGAGCAACAATACCTGAAGTCCAAAGGTGCAAACAATCTGATGTTTATTGGGATTAACTTCCAGCAAGCATGATTCCAGTTTCCTTCCTCAGTGAACCCCTTCCCAGCTCTGGCACCACAGAGCCTTGCCTGTGTCCATGTTCCCATTTCCCCCTTCAGTGAAACATGATTCCAATTCCTCCATTCTCTGTTCCCATTCCCCCTCGCCTTACTTCCTGATTGACTGCAGACTGTATAGTAAAACTTGAGTTCTGCTTAGCTATACCTTAAGCAATCATTTTACTGAAATTTAACTACCTAATCCTAGCATATTGTAACAATTATTAAATCAATTATATCCCACCACTTTAATTGGTTTATACCCAACAAAATTAATTATACAGCAGACAAACAATCACAGAACCAGACAGAGATTATACAGACAAATGATAGGGAAGTGGAGACTACAGTGATAGAACAATACAGAAATGAGGATTTCACATCCCAGCTATTGATAAGTGAGGATGCTATCAAATTAAGTTCCCTTTTACATTTTCTAGGATCTTCCCTTTCTCAGGAATACAACCCTGTCCTGATATTCCTAACAGACCAATGGCACCTTATTTCAATGTGACTAGTTTGGAATGCAAGGATGTGACCATACACCACTTATTGCTGGCCTCTGCTGCTTAGCCAAAGGCTTAGCCTAAGAACAGGGCCTCAGACTGTCACAGTAAGAGAAGGCCCTTACATCGGCAGACAGTGATTTTAATTTTTATACCTCTATAACTAGCTTAGTAATAAGAATACACCTAAATTCTTAAAGTATAGGCCTTTGCAAACAGGCCTGAATACCTATATCCTAACAGTGATGACTAGTTATTTTCTGTTTGCTTATTTCGAGCAAGAGAAGGTTGCCAGAAAAAGCAGGAAAATGCTATAGAAAAGCAGGAAAATGAGTGAAAATGAGCGAAAGTGAAGTTACCAAAAAAATTGGAGCTCTGCTGGTTGCAAGTAGAGGAAACTGAAAAGATGCATAAAAGACAGATGCAATTGAAACAGATAGAAATTGATGATCAAAAGGCTGCACATTAGAGGGCTCTGGAACTGCCCTCTTAGCAGCACCCTGGGGTAGTATATAGTTTTCAGAGATTACTGGGTGGGGCTTGAATAGGTTCTGTTTTGTATTGATAAGAGGAAACCCTAGATATTGAACCCAGCCCCTGTTGCTGCCAACACTCCATGGCAGAAGGTTTAAACATATGTTCAACACAACACAAAATGCAGTTCATCATCTGATACTGACATAGCCCACTCTGTGTTTGCAGTAGCCATATTGGTTCCAAGATATTAGAGAGACAAGAGGGGTGAAGTAATATATTTTATTGGAACAACTTCTCTTAGTGAAAAAGACAAGCTCTCAAGCTTACACAGAGTTCTTCTTCAGGTCTGGAAACAATAACCAATTTGTCACAGCTAAATACAAGGTGGAACAGATTGTTGAACATAAAGTGTTGACTGCTCACTTCAATTTGAATTGTATCTTGCAACATGGTAACACCTCTGCAGACATAAGACAAAGGCTAGTTAGTGAGTTACATGTTGTTATAATGAGCCATAAATCCAGTGTCTTTATTAAGACCAGGGATTTTAGCATCTAGCAACGTTATGAATTTAAGATCACAGCTTCAACTTTTGGAGGGGTTGTGCAGGCTTCCTTTGAGGACAAGAATTGAGAGGTCAGATATAGAGCGATCATTTTGTGAAAAGTGTTTGCACACAGGTGATATGGTGTTTGTGTCTCATTTTTCTGTGAGAGTTCATTTGGGAGCATAGTTGATTGTCCTGTTTCTCCCACATAGTTGTTACTGGGCAATTTAGTGCACTAGATGAGGCACACCACGTGTTGTGATAGGCATGTATGGGACCCCTGGCTCTTGAAAGGTGTTTTGGAGAGGAGGGATCATTGTAGCAGTGGAGTTATGCTGGCAGGTTTTGCATATGTTGTTATGGCAAGGTCTGGTGCTGCTTTGAGTTGGTGGGTTCTGGTCTGTGTGGAGCTTGCGTCTGATGTGCATGGAGAAGTTGGGGGGTTGTTTAAACACCAGAAGAGTGGGTCTGAGAAAGATTTCTTTCAGGATGTGGTACCCATCAAGTACAAGTCATAACTGTTTAATGATATCCCATATGGGTTCCAGTGTGGGGTGATAGGTGACAACTATGGGTGTGTGGTCCATGGAGAATGTTTGGGGTTTTTATTATTGAAGTAGGTTTTCTTGGGGTATTTGGGTGGCCCATTCCATGATGCAATCTACTTCTCTGGTGGAGTGTCCTTGTTTGGTGACGGCAGTTTTAATTGTTTCAGAGTGTATCCTGGACTTTTTCCTCAAAGGATATTCTGTGGTATGGGTGCCTGGCCATAGATAACAGATTTCTTGATGTGTTTGAGGTGGTCACTGGATCTGTGAAGGTAGGTGTGGTGATCATGATTTTTTTGGTATATAGTTGTATGTACGGTTCCATTGTTGAAGCTGATCGTGGTGTCCAGGAAGTTGATGGTAGTGTTTATTGGTAATGTAGGCAGCTGCTAAATCTAAAGAATCTCCATGGATACTCAGTCTTCATCCATTGTTGGAAGAAAATCATTGACTGTTGAGACTAGTGTGGTTTCCATGCTATACTGGGCTTAAACCCAGATGGATAGGAGACAAGGAAATCTGAGGACTTTAACTATTGCCAGGTTTTCCTGGCTACAGTCTTCTCCCAGAAAAAAATTAGATACAGAGCAATAATTGACAATATTGGATGATGCACTTCTGGCAAATGCAGCAGGAGCTGGGCCAGAGGAGGTATGAGTGATATCAGCTTTCACTATGAACACGTTACTCCTACATTACACTGTAAAGCACTCTTGGAGGGATGCGGTCATCACTGGAAGCATTTAAAACTAAATTGGACCAAGGACTGAAAATCAAGTAGGGAATAAACCTGCACTGGAAGATGAAATTCAGCTCTGTGATGAGAGCCAGAACAAAGTCCATATACCTGTTAAATCTCACTGTCAAAGGCACGACTGGACATGGGCAGTTGGGCCTAATGGTCAAAGCGAGGGGGAAAGAGAGGTCTGGAGGTTAGAGCCAAGCCAAGCTGGAGTCAAGGATCAGGGTCACAGCACACCTGGAGGTAGTAATAGAGAGCACAGCTGAAGGTAAGAATCCAGGATCAGAAGCTGAAGCCAGAGCCAATGGGTGAGTCATAGACTTGGTCAGGGAGTGGAGCTAGAGGTCAGAGCCAGTGATCAGAGGCTGAATGCCAGACCCAATGGGTGACCTGGAGATTTGGTCAGGAAGTAGAGCCAGAGGTCAGAGCCCAGGGTGTCAAGGATGGAGAAGAGTAGGGGCTGAATCAGGCAGAAGCAGGTGAGACAGGGGCAGCAGCAGACACAGGAATCAGGACCAAGCGCAGCTGCTGGCAAAAACATATTGAGCAGCCACAGCCAGAGTGATCTGGATGTTGCTGGATTAAACAGTAATTAGCTCTGCCCCTCTACCAATTAGGAAATTCAGTTAATCAGGCAGCCCCTGTTAAGATCAGCTGTGTCCAGTGTGTTGCTAGAAGACTACCCCTGCTGCAGCTGGCTCTTTGGCACTCAGTCCCTGGCAGAGGTGTGAACAATATGACCTACTGTTATAAACTTCCTTGCCTCAAATAATCCAATTTGTATGATTCTATTAATTTAATTAGTGAAAACTCACTGAACTAAATTCCACACGGATCAACTCTAATGACGGTTGAGTTTAGCCCATTAATTTCAGTTTAATGGTATTTTTAAAATGCATTATTAAAATGTGTTCTTTGAAACAACACAAGAAAACTGTATATGCTGTTTGATGAATTCCTAGCTTTCAAGCCAGGAAAACAACATACTGTTATTAAGAATTTGTATTTTTACTATTATTTATTCAATAAACCAGAATAGTGGGAAATTGTTCCAGTTCATTGAGTAAATATCTATTTGATCCAAAACATTTCACAAGTAAATGCAGGTGTTTCCTGTGAAAATAGCTACATTAGGAATGGGATAGGCATTTGAATAGCCAAAATGAACATGGCACTTTGTAATTAAGATGAAATTAGTCCCTGCCCTAGGATTCATATTCTCACACATGAGATCTAAACAGGATAGGTGGAAGAGGACTAAGTGTTGTTTTACTTGATCATATAAGGACTCAGTCGTGCAATTATGCAAGTGCTTTGTGCATATGAGCATACATCTCAGAAGACCCTCTTTTCAAGGGATGCCACTCATTTCAGTCATAAAGTTAGCTACTTTCCACACAAATTGGATGTCCCCTTATTTTTAGTGTTGGAAATTATTTCCTACACTAAAAATCAGAAATAAAGAATTGTAAAACTTAAGTTACAGAGTATGATGGGGCGACTGCCCCACCTCCATGAGAGAGAGGACTAGAGTAGGCCAGAGCAGCTGCACAGACCAGCAGCCAATTAGAGAGGGGCCTACTGAAAGCCAATCAGGGCTAGGCTCTATATAAAGGCCACCTAAGCAAGGAACAGACAGTCTGTCCCAGACTTTCATGGGGTGAAGGCCTGTCTCTGGAGCAGGAGATCAGCACCTTGAACAGAGCAGTACTGGGGAAGGGCAGAAGGAGCTGGGGAGCTCCAGCCAAGGAGATCCTCAGGCTGCAGGCCTTGCTACAAAGGGCTGAGCAGGTGCACAGGGCTGAAGGTGAAGTGGCCTAGGGACAAAAAGTCTGACAAGGGGAGAGGAGGAGGGCAGGAAGGCTTCTGCTAGAGAGTCCCTGGATCCTCTTCTTCCCCCTTGTACTACACCTGGGTGAGGAGGAGCATGGCCTGATACAGGCCATGGCAGGCCCCTGTGATAAAGGGGCTAGACTTTGAGGCTGCAGCTGGCCACTAGAACAGGTGCAGATGGAGGACTGCTGATAACACCAGACCCCTGGAAAGGGGTGAGACTGGAGCAGTGGGCACTGCCAGAGGGTAGTGTCCTGAAGTGGACTCCCCTGAGCAGGGAGCAACATGGATCCAGATGGGACGGGACACCACCAGCAGAGGGTGCCCTGCAGAGGACAGAGCTAATTCCCAGATGTGCCAGTAGGAGGTGCTGTGGTGATGAGTCCCAACCCCATCACGCAGAACCAAAAAATGCAACCAAAAAGCTTTCATGCGTCTGAAGTGTGTGGGGGTTGTTGTTTTTTTTAAACCCATGAAAGCTTATGCCCAAATAAATCTATTAGTCTTTAAGGTGCCACTGGACTCTCAGTTGTTTTTGTTAATACAGACTAACATGGCTACCCCTCTGATACCAGTTACAGAAAGTGTTCTTTAAATTCAAAAATGAATCCCCACAGGATTTAACATTTCCTGCAGGAATAAAACTTTTATGGCCGCTATTTGGACTTTAACAAATTGAGAGTTAGACATGAGTAGTCCCACTGTAGTCAAATTGAGTATACATGTCAGTGTTTGCAGGACCATAGGAGAACCAACTCTCAAAGGCCCCACACTGACATCCACCTAGATCCAGCCCTTGTCCACCAACTACCAAAGCCCTCCCTGGCTCTCTTCTATTGATCTACCTCTGAGAAAAACTCCCCGCTACATTCATCTCATGACAACTCCTTCCACCCAAGAATGGGGCAAAATTAAATATTTGTCTTGCAGAAATTTGCACACTTTTCCCCTGCCCTTTCACAGCTCATGAATCCATGCTACCTAAATATTAGTCCATTTGCAATTTTAACAAACTGTTTTTTGCATTGTTTGGCATGTTTTCCCCATGTAAAAACCAGATTCACTCAAGAAATAGGGCTAACATGCTTAAAGAGCAGCCCCTTTTTAGTAGAAAATGGGGCTATTTTTTGCAACAACAAAGAGTTAATAAAAATTGCACTATATAATTAGTTGGTAAGCTTTTCTAGGTGGAGCTAGTCTTTCTCTATGTATTTGTACAACCCTTAGCACAATGGAGTCTTGATCCCAATTGGGACTTCTAGTATCTAATACAAATTATAGATAAATTTTCTGTGTGCCCATTTGTGTTCATAATAAAACATAAAGAAACTAGATTTATAAGTAGTTTTGCATTTTGTTAGGAATATTTCACACACCGCTACTCAAATTCACCCACACCCCCTAATTCTGAAGTAGGGGCTGCCCAGCTGGAGGTCAACAGGCTGGGAAGTTGCAGTTGCCCAAAGCATGCCACCACGGCAAATAAAAGCAAGAGTGTCTGCACCTGCTCTTCACCAGCTGGCAAGGAAGATCACTTTGGGGAGGGCAGGCCAGGGTGGTTCTAGGGTGGACTGAAGAACAGTATTTTTGCAGAACCAGTGGCCCAGCACCCATGCTGAGAGCACAGAGGCAGTGGTCGCTATTTCATGGGCTGGGATAGCACCTGTCAAGGGGAGGGGGGATTGTGTGGTAGTTTCATACCTTAGAAGTGGCCTAGAGAGTAGATTTCAACTCTTCAGCCTTCCTGCACTCTGTGACAGGTTGGGTCACAGAGACCCCCTTGGGACTGCCACCTGATGTTCTGAGACTACCTCTGAGCCCATTTTCCCTGCCAGCTTGGGACTTCAGTACCCTGTCTTGTTGAGCCAGACACGCTAGCCTGCTGCAAACACAGACCCAGGTCTGAACCACGTACCCCCAAAAGCTGCAGACTTAATTGAAAACAGCTTAAGAGGTGCTCCTGTCTCTAGCATTCAGATACCCAGTTCTCAATGGGATCCAAACCCCAAATAAATCCATTTTACTCTGTATAAAGCTTATACAGGGTAAACTCAGACTGTCCTCCCTCTGTAACACTGATAGAGAGAAATGCACTGCTGTTTGCTCCCTCAGAACTTACTTACTTACTCTGGGTTAATTTATAACCAAAGTGATTTTATTAAATATAAAAAGTAGGATTTAAGTGGTTAAGTAATAAGACAGAACAAAGTAAGTTACCAAACAACATAAAACAAAACACACACAAGTCTAAGACTAATACATTAAGAAAAGGATTACAGATAAATCTCACCCTCAGCGATGTTCCAATAAGCTTCTTAGACAGACTAGACTCCTTTCTAGTCTGGGCCCAATCCTTCCCCTGGGTTCAGTCCTTGTTACAGCTCAGGTGGCAGGTAGGGGATTTCTCATGACTGCAGCCTCCTTTATTCTGTTCCGCCCTCTCATATAGCTTTGCAAAAGGCAGGAATCTTTTGTGTCTCTGGGTTCCCACCCCTCCTTCTAAATGGAAAAGCACTGGGTTTAAGATGGATTCCAGTACCAGGTGACATGGTCAAATGTCCTGTGAGACCCCAAGCCTTCATTCTTCCTGGCCTGACTCACAGGAAGGCTTGCAAGTAAAAAGAGCCATTTACAACCAATTGTCCTGGTTAATGGGAGGCATCAAGATTCCAAACCACCATTAATGGCCCACACTTTGCATAATTACAACAGGACCTCAGTTATATTTCATATTTCTAGTTTCAGGTACATTCATGCAAATAGGATGAACACCATCAGTAGATTATCAGCTTTGTAATGATACCTTACAAGAGATCTTTTGCATGAAGCATATTCCAGTTACATTATGTTCACACTCATTAGCATATTTTTATAAAATCATATGGAGTGCAATGTCACACACTCCTCTGGCATTAAACCTGAATATCTGGACTCTGGGCATGAAGCTAATTTCAACCTTGAATAAGAATTACTTCAGAGGGGCTGCACTGGTGCAAATGAAAGGTGAATTTGAGCCTAGAGCTGCAGTTTTCAAACAAAGGGCATTTGCTAGCACATGCCAAGACATTTATGAGAAAAACAATTCAGTTACACTGCACAGGTTTTTTTTCATATTTTAATATATACAGGCCACTAGGGGAGGATAAAAACAGATGTGTCAGAATGTAATAATGAATAAGGCCCTGGGAGAACAAAAGATCTAAAGAATTTCTCATAAATATACAACCCTCAGGGTTTAAACTTGCTGCTTACTTTTTCAATATAATACAGACAGTTTAGCCACTAAGCTAAAGGAGTTTTTCAGTACTAGCTATTGGGCTTAATATGTGTTAAATTAGCTTCAGGAGGGTTTCCCTATTAAACCCTGAATGTAATATAAACCTATTAAGTATTACAACTAAAAATAATTCAACAATCTAATATAAGAGCTAGAGTTCAAAAAAACCTCTAGTTCACGCCTGCACAACTTGTAAAGTGGCAAGGACCACATTACTCCAAAGAAAACAGCTGAGGGCCGAAACCCCCCAGCCCTGTGGAAACACCCTCTCCCAGGACCTCCCGGCCCGCGGAAACACCCCACCCCAGCACTGCCCAGCCCTGCAGAAAAAGTCTCCTTCCCCAGCGTCGCCCCACCAAAACAGCTATGGGCCAAAAAGGAAGGTTGGGGGTGGGGAGGTGATACTTGATTTTAAATCAACCAGGGGCTTCCAGCTGACGAGGTGGCTGGGAGCTGTCAGGGGCAAATTAAAGGGCCCGGGGCTCCGGCAGCTGGGGGAACCTGGAGCTTTACGGGGCTGGGGCAGGGATTTAAAGGGCCCAGAGTTCCTGCCGCTGAGGGGAGCCTGAGCCCTTTAAATCCCAGCCCCAGCCCATCCACTGGAGCTGTGGCTGGGATTCAAAGGGCTCTGGGCTGCCTGCAGCCACGGGGTGCCCTGAGCCCTTTAAATCTCAGCCGCTGCAGGGATTCAAAGGGCTCTGGGCTGCCCATGGCAGCTGGGAGCCCTGAGCCCTTTAAATCTCAGCCACGGCTGGGAATCTCTGTGGGCAACCCAGAGCCCTATGAATCCCGGCCGCAGCTGAGATTTAAAGGGCTCAGGGCTCCCCGCTACTGCGGGCAGCCCAGAGCCCTTTGATTCCCCAATAGGCCGCACAGTGAGCCTCCACGGGCCGTATGTTATACAGGCCTGCTCTAGTTCATGTGAAGAGCTCCATGTTCAGAAAGTAATGCAAATTACTCTTTCTTCCAAGACGTGAGAGGAAGCATAAGAACAAGAATTGTACTATATTTTAGCTATACACTGCTCCAAAAATAGGGCACATAGTTAACTGTATGTAATGTTAGAGTAAATAGAGTTATACATGTAACCCTTCTGCCAGGTGGCACCACCAGCAGCAAGGGCAAGGTTCAGTATCTAGGGCTTCCTTTTCCACAGTACAACACAAAATTGTCTTGAGTCCCCACCCAATGACCTGGGCCAATTACACACCACCCCCTGAATGCCTCTGAGAGGTAATACTTCCCCTCTTGCAAGCACAGAATCTGAGTGTAGCAAAAACTTTTAATAAAAGGAGGGAAGTAACTCAGCATTAATTTGGGAAACCACCACAACTAGGGTTCATAAACACAAACCATGAGCAAAAGACCCACTCCCAAGTAAATTGGGCAGTATCCTTTCCCCCTCAGGTTCTTACGTCCAGCAACCAAAAAGTCCATTTAACCTGCCTGTCCCTTCTCTGTACCCCGCTCATAGTTGCTGTCTTTGGCCAGGGCAGCGCCAGAGTTCAGAGGTTCATCTGCAGAGTTCACCTCCCACCCTGGGTGGAAGAGGAGGGAAAGGAGGCACCTTACGTGCTCTGCTGCTCGGGTACTTGCTCATTTCCCAACTGGACAATTGTCACCTTTCTCTGCAGGGCTCTGCTCTAGCTCTCTCCACCAGCCACCTTGCTGGCCGTGCCTCTCCACCAGCCTCCCTCTTGCCACTTGCTGCGCCTCACCCTCCGCCACCCTGCTGCCCACAACTCTCCACCAGCCACTCACTTGCCAAGATGTCTTCAGGGCCCCTACTTAACACAGCTTTCAGTGATTTCACAGCTGTTAGTGGGGCAACCTCACTGCTGGTGCACACTGGGCAGTTTCTTGCAATAGAGACTCTGCCTCAAAGTAGGTCTAATACTTAGACCTAGATATCAGTGGTTTCAGCTCTGTAGCATGTAACTAGATACTTAATTGAGTCTAAATAAACTCTATTATTCCACAGAGAAAGGCATGGTCAAATGGTGTCTAGAACCCTTAAATAGGACCCACACCACCACATATAAGCATTTGTCTCCACTCACTCTCAGCTCATTAGGCTTTGAAACCCATGTCCCCTGTGTAGCGAGTGTCATTCAGTTGAGGGTCAATCCCTCCATCGGGGTATGCCAGGTACAGTTCTGCTGCCCTCAGTTCACACAGTAAGGATAACAACGCTTTAATGTTCCTGCTCTTATAACAAGGAGACTGGGGATCCAACAGCAGCCACAAGGGATCACTTGGGCAAGCAATTGCATCATGTTGAGCACCTAGGCGGGGTGGGTGTGTCCATGCAAACGAGATCAGCTCCTGAAATCCTTTTCCACAGCTCACCACTAGATGTCAGGGGAGAGCTCATTCAGATCCTGCTTACATCCTCCCCCAGCCAAGAATTTGTTGTCCCAACAAATCACACTCCATATTATACCAAATTCATTAGTTCCCCTGCAAAGGACCTCAGGAAACACACTATGGCTTCCACAAGTCTGTGAACTAAAGTGTATTAGTTCTTTACTAGCCCTCACAGGTGCATCATAAGTTAACCGGCTTACTGGCCTTATAACCCTGTCCTGCTTATTGAGAGTGGGCATTGCAGGGGCAGAGGGGGATATTTTCTTGGGCAAGGGATGATGAGGGTTCATCTGAGGATCCCTCAGCTATGGGCATAGGCCCCTGCATCTCTGATTCTAATAGTGGAAGGTCCAAGGCTTCTGGGACACCTTCCACCTGCATGTCTCCACTGTCCAATAACCTAAACGTGTCATCGCAGGGAGATCTCATTGGTGGCATGGGTGTGCCAGCAATGGCCTAAATACTTCTGCCATGGGGTTTAGGGCTGAAGAAGTGGTGCTCTCCCTTGGTTCAGCTGATCAAGATTGAAATCTCGTCTCTATTCTAGGATACACTGTGGTAGTGTCTTCCTCCTCAGACTCACTCTCAGATGTGCTGAGTGGGGGTAGGTTAGCTGCAGGGGGCCCTCTGTCCATGTTGGATGATGGCTTTGGTCTAGCACATTTGTTCTGCCCAGTTGCCATGTTGTGGTCCACTTCATAAGGGGCACCTACCAACTCCCCCACAGGAAATAAAATATTTCTATTGTTACCAGAAGCTCTCTTTTGCCTTTTTTTTTTAAACTTGCTTAACTTCTGTGTAGTTTGCAACACCCTGAAGAAAAATACTGAAAGCCCAGGGAGTGGGAGGTTAGGAGTGAGAAACATTGTAACAATTCACCTCTCCGAATCTGCATTTCAAAAAGGCAGTGTTAGTATCAGAGTGCTTTAGTTTGCAAGAAACAGTGGTTAGTTTTAGATTAGATGCTTTAGGGAAACGATAATTAATGATAGTTTGTAGTAAAAATCCAACATGGCTGCTGCTATTATTTTCTACTAGGAATTCAAAAGATGGAGGACACAGACTAAATTGACCAATAGCAAATCAGAAACAAGGGTCAAACAAAGTTCAGGAGGGTGTCTCAAAACACCTGCAGGAAGGGGGCAGAAAGAGGAGTAGCTATGATTATAAGGGTAAAGCTGATTGACTGAATGAGTTGCCACCCATGCAGGAGGCAGGCAGCTTGAAAGGTCAACCAATCAGAAAAGGTCAGAGAACTGAATATAAGGAGGCAACTGGCAAGCTAGAAGGTATGTGGTAGGAGAAGATAATCAAGAAGCAGTAACAGAGGATGACCATGACTAGAGACATGGGAGAAAGAAGGAAAAGATCAGAAATTGGTGAGTGCAAAAGAGTGACAGAGCAGAAAGACCTAAAGATGAGTCAGAGGGACTGAGAAAATGAGTGTACATCTGATTTTTGCTTATTTTAAGAAGACCGCTTGTGTGTATACCTGTCAATACAGCTGGATACCTGCTGCCAAGTGAGAACTGCCCCCCGCATTCTATAAGCAGCCAGCCACTGCTTGCAAAATGGTAATTGTTACATGTTTGTTGAATGCTATATTGTAACACTCTTATGCATATGCATTGGGTACTTATATGCTACACTGTAACTCATCTAAGGTTATTGTATTATAGGCCTCATGCATATGTCTGAAACATTCAGTGTACCAATCCAGCAACACTGTATTTGTCTTAACAGTCTGTGTAGTCTCTTAAATGCATGCTTTTTAAGTAATCCAGATGTGTCATTGCCTACCATACATTGACACTGACTTTTTTCTTTTCTGCTTTATTAGATAGTTAACTGGTTACAATGTTTCTTTTAATCAATAAGACTGTTTTTAAAGCATTTGCTTCTATGCCTATTCTTGATCAGAAGGCTGTATCCGTGTCCTTTCAGGGTTAGCAGGATTAGCCCACTCTGGAGAATCCTCTGTGGGTCAGAGACAAACTTTTTGATAATATCCTGTCAATTTCCTTAGGGCGAGTCACTACCTTTCTCCCTATTTGGACTGTATAAATTAACAAATCAATTTAGAATTATAGGCAGCCCACTATTGAAGTGCCTTGGGTCCAAAATTTGGGGTAACATATTAGCATCTGGGCATTGTGCTCAAAGTGCTAAGTGCCCCCACACTGGGCTCGATGATGTTATTAAAACCCTAAGGCTTGAAAGCATTATTTCAAGACCTAAACAGAGGGTATAGCACTCTCTATTGAATAAAAGGACAATAGACAACAAACAGTATTTTTTTCTTCCTCTTCCTTCTTTTCTCTTGTTTGTTTTTAAACTTTTCTTCTCTATTCTTTCTTTCTACTGATTTTTTTTTTCTCTGAGTTCAAGAAAAGGTAAGTTACAACAAAGGTAAAAACTTAAAGGTAGGTAACTAAGGTAAATAAAAGAAACTATGGTGAAACTAATTGCTTTCCTGTTCAGAGGGACAGGAAGGTAAAGTTTCTCCATACATCCCTATTCTGAGGGATTGGGAAGTAAAAGGCAAGTATAGATCACAGTAAACGTTGTCTATTGGGATTGGATATTTGTAATGGCGTATCAGTATCTTTTATTACAAAGTGATTGTAGCTAGTAAGAAGGGTAACAACTAGGAGCAGTAATTTAAAATGACCACAAGGAAAACTGAGGCATGATTCAGAAATGATGTTGGAAAACAGCTTGGAGAATTTTGTCAAGAAAACTGGATGGGGTTTTTGGAAAGATGTTTTTATTGGGCCTGGTGCCTATCAAGAATTATGCAAGCAATGGGAACAATGGATCCAACCAAAGAAGAGAGGCTTGCTCTCAAGGGACCCAAGCAAAAGGAAAAGAAATGAGTTGCCTTGTAAGGACTCTTACTTACAGCCATAACTCCTAGATATAGAAATGAATAAAGCATTTAAGGAACTAAGAAAAGAGAGAGCTAATCTAACAGCAGAAGCTGACCCATTGAGAGCCACTATTCTCATTCAATCACTTCAGATGGTTGAGTCACAAAGGGAACTCTGAGGAGAGGGAGAAGCTAACAGTAGAATTTGAAGAAAGGAAACAGAAGGCAATCAATAGAGAAGCTGCAATGAAATTGATAGTCTTAGATGCAAAAAAGGAGAGAAAATTAAATCATGAAGCATGTAGAAGGAAGATTCACACATTAGAGGAAGAATTGAAAACCAACAAGGGAGCCATAGCAGCAATAAAATCCCTATGTGATGAAGAGGAGGAATCAGATGCAGAAGACATGGGTCCTCCTTGTTACAATGAGTATCCCAAAGAATCTATTCCAGAATTTTACAGCTCATCAAGAGAAAAGCCAGAAAAATAATGAAGCCCACCTCCCATAGCTGCAATTACCTCCATGGTAACCAAAACTACTGCACAAGGAAACAGAAGCAGTACAGAAGAGAGGGTAGAGGAAAGACCCTATACCCCTGAGCAAATTAGAGCACTAGGCAAATCCATGGGTCCTTTGAACAAGAACACAGTGATTGGATGGTTAACTAACACAACAGGGATACCTGGATTAACATGATGTGATCTCTCTGCAGTAATAAAGGAGTGCATGAATGCAGATGAATTTGCTGGACTTCCTATGAAATCCAGGGAGGAGGAAAAATCAGTATCCCTTTCAGTAAGAGAAGAAATTTTGAAGTTATCTTCCCTGGGGAAGATCCAGGGGTATGGTTTCATCAGGAGAAGGAAAGACCTGAACCATATATGGTCAGGCAGAAATTATTGTATAAACATGTGGGAATCATTCCATTGGGATATTAACTAATATATGATTCCCCAGTTTTAAAGAGCATTAATGTTAGGCTTTGATCCAACCATCAGAACAGCAACAGTCTCTGATGATCCTGCACAAACCCCTCTCTATATCATAGAAGATAAAGTAAAAGACTCTATGAGATAGAGAGGGAGAACATGCCACCTACAAAACCACCTCAAAGAAAACCTTGAAAAAGCATCCGTAATAACTTTCTCTAATAATGGTCCCAAAGGACAAGGAAATCAGCAGAACCAGTGAAACAAAGAAGGATTAAAGCAATAAGAGGATAGGAACAAACTTTTTGTTCCTTATGAAAGGAAAGGTGATTCAGGAAGAAACTGGCTACGGAGAAAATTGCTGCAATATGAACCTTACAAATTGATGGGTTACCTACATAAGAACTTCTTTGAAGATTGGCGGACCATGAGAATAGTGTGTCTACGGCTCCATCACACCCTAGAAGTCAGGTATAGGGAGGCTGAGCACTCATCTCCCCAAAATTGATAAAGGAAGATCAAGTTATTTTAGTGGCACATTTACAAACAGATGACTGGGGGAGACCCACTATATATGTGGAATTTAAAAGGGGAGCATTCGGACAAACCATTGATAGACACAGGTGCCACATTTTTCTTTAATTAGTACAAAGAATAAGGATTTATTTGGACTTCTTGCAACAGTCAAAGTTGCAGGAATTTAATGAAGTAAGAAGTAGAGTACCATTTAGTACTCCAGTTCATTTTCAATTAGGGAGAAAACAAGGTACAGAACAGTTTGGTTTGATGAATTTAGATGGTGATGGAATAGTTGGTATTGATGTATTAGGTAAACTTGAAGTGACAGTGGATTTGGAAATAAGGTATTATGGGAAATACCTTCTAATAGGATCAGAACAGAAGATCAACCAATTGTTATTGATAGGATATAGGTTAGTTGCTATGAAGGCTGCTGAAGAGCTAAAATGGCCTGATTAGTTGACAGAGGCTCTGGAAATAGCACAGAAATAAGAATCTGGACAACTAATAAGGTGGAATGTGGAAAAATAGCAGAAGTTTTGATCACTGGGCCATATCCCCCACATCAAAGGCAGTATAAAAACCTGAAGGAAGCAGAACCTAGTTTAATGAGAACTATCCAAGGGCTTTTGAATCAAGGAGTAATTGTGGAGCAAAAAAGTACAAATAATGCTAATTTGGCCAATTTTAAAGGCAGATGGTAAAATCTGGAGATTAACCATTGACCTGAGGCCACTGGAAAAAATAACTCAAATGACTGCTCCAGTGGTAGCAAAGTATCCTGAGCTAATTGCTTTTATTATGAGAGGAGCATAATAGTTCCCTTTTCTGGATTTAGCTAATGCCTTCTTTGCAATTCCTTTGCACCTAGACTCTTGGTACAGATTTGCCTTTGCTTTCCAGGGAAGACAGTTCTGTGTCACCAGAACCCCACAAGGTTTCCACTACAGTCCTTCTATCTGCCACATGCATGTGAACAAAATGTGGGATAGCATGAATAAGGATAGCATCATACCATATGCAGATAATATCCTTAAGCACAAAAACTAAGGAAGAAAATTTAGAAATATTTGATCAAGTGTTACTTTAAACTCTGTTTCTTTTATTTTCTGTAAGCCCAGAAAAGGCTCAAATATGCCAATAGCAAGTAAACTACCTACGAGTAACGTTGGGACAAGAACGATCCTCAGGTAAACAAAGGATAGAATCATTGCAAAGATTACTAGCCCCTACAGATGTATCTACTTTAAGGTCATTTTGGGGTATGACTAATTTTACCAGATAATTTATAGAGAATTATGCAGAGAAAGCTAGTCCACTATATTAAGTTGTTTTTTAAAAAGGGGTAATTGGGCATGGGGAAAAGAACAGTAGGAAGCTTTTATGCAGCTTAAAGCATTAGCACATGCCCAGCTTTAGCATACTCAAAAATAGGACAACCTTTTGTACTTCAATTGACTACTTCTAGTACTGGAATGAGTGCTGTATTGAGTCAAGACCATGGTACAGATCTTTGACCAGTGGCATATTCCCCTAAGGTTCTGAATGGAGTAGAACAAGGATTTACTCCTTGTGAAAAAGAGGTATTAGCCTTGGTTTGGGCTCTGCAATACTGGGAGTAGAACTATCCCCAGGGCTTCTTAAAACAGCCCATTCTCCCATAAAATATGTCTTAGCTGGAAAAATTGATGGATATGTATCTAGTCCTAGATTAGCAATATGGACACTAGACTTGGAACCTTTTCCATTGTTACATTTTTATTCAGCAAGGCTATCACCAGTTTCTTATGGCCTCATAACTGAATGGGAACAATACGAATGTCCCTTACCAGAGATTCCTCCTCAAGGGCCTATATTATTCCAAGATGGAGCAATTCTAAATGAGATCATAGATAAAGTAGATGTAATTTGGTTTGTGGACGGTTCAAGCTTTTACGAGGAAGGCAAAGTGTACACAGGATACACAGCTGTAAAGATATCTAATGAAGTGGTCAAGGGAGCATGTTAACCTCGTTTGGCACAGGCTGCTGAAATTGTAGCTGCAACAGTAGCACTGGAAAATATGCCAACAGATGAAACTGTTGCTATTTTCACAGATTCTGAATGAGTCTCAAGGGCTGTTGCAGATTGGATGCCTCAATGGCAAGAGAGGGGCATGAAATCAGCAGATGGTAAATACATTGCTCATGCTGAAAAGTTGATATACTTGTGGGAATTGGCACAGCAAAGGACACAACCAGTATTAATGGGAAAAGTAAAAACCCATAAGAAAAATGTTGAAGGGGCTCAGTGGAATAAGAAGGCAGATGAACAAGCTAAAGGAGCTCAGGCAGGGATAGTATGGCAACTGCAATTCCAATTCCAGTAACTAAGATAGAAGGAGAGAGAATAGAACCGGCTGATCTACTGGCTTTACAAAAAAGAGACTCTGGGGTACAAAAATTGGTGTCAAAAGAAAGACACCAAGGATGAAAAATCTGGCAACATGAAGCAGGATTAGGATTGGCAACCAAAACAGAAGAGGATATGTCTGTATGGATAGTTCCAAAATTAGAACTGCAGTGATTTCACTGGTACATGATCATGGACATAGGACTAGATACAACCCTTGATAGACTGCCAATGGTAGGGTGGTGGCCAAATAGGAGGGCAGATGTAGAACAATATGTAAATAATACTTTATCCTGTGCAGCAAATAACACAGACATTAAAATAACAAAAGGACCATTAGGACATCGGAGAATAGAGGGTCCATGGGCTAAGCTGCAAATTGATTTTATCTGTCCATTGGCAAAAACTGGAACCAGTGTTTGGTAATAGCGGAGCCTTTTACTAAATGGGTGGATGCAATCCCCACAAGAAATAATACAGGGTTAACTACAGCTAGAGTTCTGGTGGATCAAGTTGTTACAAGATGGGGTATCCCTAAAGAAATAGATTCAGAGCAGAGACCTCACTTTATAGGAGAAATTACAAAAGGATCGTGCCAGGCTTTTGGCATTAAACAAAGGTTGCATACAGCTGGGCATCCTCAGAGCTCAGGACAGGTAGAAAGGACCAATAAAACAATAAAAACTGCTCTAAGGAAAGTGGTAAATCAACAGGGTAAAGATTGGGATCAGAAACTACCACTAATTATAGATGGCTATTAGGGGAACTATAGCATCACATAGTGTAACTCCATTTAAACTATAACAAGAAGAGATATGATGTTGCCTGAACAATGGTGGGTAATTGGTAGACCATGAGACGGATTACAGCCTAGGGTGTTAACAGATCAATGGATGCAGAAATTACTAGAATCTATTGCTGAAATGCATAAACAAGTAGCAATAGCACTTAAAGCAAAGGTTCAGCAATGGATAGGAAAATGGGACCAATCCTGCATGCTTAGGAATGGCAGATGGGTGATATGGTTATGTAGAAACATATAAAAGAGAGGCCATGTCCAAAGCTCTATTTTTTAAGGACTAGTTAGAATAGTCAATACAGCAAGCCCTACAGTGTATCAATTGGATATTCGACAAGGAAAGAGAAAGGTGTCAAAATGGTTTCACTAATCAAAGCTGAAAAAGAAAAAGGGAGATGTGATAAATGAAGGGGGAGGTAGCTCCCTTTTATGGACAGCCAGCCAGCCATCTATAAAATCCCTGTTAGTAGCTGTTCTCTACTTGCTTTACCTGTAAAGGGTTAAAAAGTCCATAGGTAAACAGAAGGGAGTGAGCACCTGACCAAAAGATCCAATGAGAAGGCTAGAACTTTTTAAAATGGGGGGGGGGGGAAGAACCTTTCCCTTTGTCTGAGGCAAGACACGGCTGAAACTATGCTATAAAAAGCTTTGGGCCAGGTAAGAAAATCATCAGATCATACCTAGAAACTACACATTTGAAACCCCAGATATGTAAGTAGATCAGGAAATGTCTAGGGAGACACAATTCGGTTTATCTCTTTTTATTTCTTTATGGATTGTAGACTCCTCTGTACTAACCCCAAATGCTTTTGTTTTGCTTGTAACCATTAAGCTGGACCTCAAGAAAACCATCCTCTATGCTTAGTTATATTTGCTCTTTTTAAATCTAGCAATAGCCTAAGTTCCAGATGTATTTTCTTTGTTTTTTTGTTTGTATGTATTAAAGTCTGCCTTTTTTAAGAACAGGATTGGGTTTTGATGTCCTAAGAGGTTTGTGCATATGTTGTTTAATTAGCTAGTGGCAACAACTGATTTTCTTTTTCAGCTCTTCCCCAGAGCGGGGTTGAAGAGGCTTGAGGGTACCCCACAGGGAGGAATTCCCAATTGCGCCTTCCTGGGTTCTCAAAGGGGTTTTTAGCACTTGGGTGGTGGCAGCATCTACCCATCCAAGGTCAGAGAGAAGCTGTAACCTTTGGAGTTTAATACAAGCTTGGAGTGGCCAGTATTAATTTTTAGAATCCCTGCAGGCTCCCACCTTCCGCACTAAGAGTGGGGAATCACTCTTGACATGGTGGTAGACTGGTGGGATCATTCTGGACCAGAAGCACAGACCTCAGGATTTTAAAAGGACACTTTTCCTTTTGACAGCCTGCAAAGTCATGGAGGGGTTTTTTTTTTTTTCCTTTGCTGCCTGAGGGAGAACAGGCATGAAAAGGGTTCAGCCTGCCAAGCCAGGAAGTCTAACAAGCAGTTTATTTTTTTTTTCTAGCTTTGTGGCAATGATATAGCTAGGCTAGAGTAGGGCAGCTCTGTGCATGAGGTTGAGGTCAGGCACTGAAACCCTAGAGCAGGGATTCTCAAACTTGGTTTGCAGCTTGTTCAGGGTAAGGGTGGGCCACAAGATGCTTTTGTTTACCTGAGCGTCTGCAGATATGGCCCACAGGGAGCATGGGAGTAGGAGCCCTGTGTCATTTGGACTCTGGATCATCTATGACAATATTAAACATTGCAAATGTCAACCTAATGGCATACACCTCAGGGGAGTTATTTGCCATAAATATAGGATTTGGGAAACCAAATTCTGATACTTGTAAGTCAAGCATTGCCATTGGGCGCAGAAGAAAGACTAATCTCAGAGGTGGATTAATGGATGGGGGGTTAACAGGTATGGCATTGTTGGAATAGATGTAATACACCTTTTTAATTGCTTGATGTAGAAGCACTGGTATTATGGTCTCAACATTAATGTTATTAAAATAAGTGATGAAAGATGTTTTGGAAATAGTTGTGTTAAAGGTTTTCAATATAATTGTTAGTAAAATATTTATTAAAATTAAATTTTTACAAATTTGATAAAATAAATTCAAATGAACTTTTTTTTACGGTTAAAAGTTTTCACCAAAAGTTATATATTGTTCAAATAAAAATCAAGCTTCTTTTGAAAAGGAAAGCCATTCATTTTCTTTATATCTTTTAGAAAGGGAAGCCAAATGGTGGTAGATGCGGTTCTATTCATTTTGGCTCTTCTGGGTATTTGTGTCTATGGGATTCTACTATCGTGGTGTGAATTTGGACAAAACACCAAAAATTTGATGGGCCATATCCCATCCCAGTGATAAGGTCTTGGCTAATAACAGAGGAATGTGTTTTCACAATTCCTAAATTAAGGAATACAGTAATAAAAGTAGTAATGGGACCTGTTTGAATGATAGAGTTGATGGCAGAAAATTATATGGGTAAGGTACTCATCACAGATGATGGCTACAAATTTAGTGTATTCAGAGATCAAGGAATGAGTATTGATGTGGCAAAGGTCTGATGAGAAATCACCACGACCTCCCAATTGTAGGTGGAAATTGGAGGAAGGAATAGGAACCATATGTGGTAAAGTAGTTAGGTTTGGACCATAGCAGTGTGCACTACTGGAAGGATTAAAAATAATTGCACACTCACCAAATGTATTAGTAAGTACAGAAAAGAGGGTAGATTCAGGTATAGAACCCACAGTTAAACCCCAGATGATAGTGATGAAAAGAACGATGAAGGCAAACACAAACAGCAGTACAGTGGATCAAATCCAATACATCAACTATTTAAGGGTGCAAGTTCACAATTTGAAAGAATGATAGGGCAAAAGCAATAGCCATTATCATGGGTCCTAGAAAAGCCATAGAACAAAGCATGGAAGACAGGAGATGGAAGTTTGTTACAACCTATTACGATGCTCAGAAATGTTCTATTGTGTGTGCCTCTCAAGGACAGACACTTAATGACCCCTCCAGATTATTATACCTCACCAAAGCCATCAAATTGTGATTAGGATGCTATTGATAATATAGGTAAAATATATGGGAAAGTAGTAAGAGTGAGACAATGGCAATGTGCCATAATAGAGGGACCAAATGTAATGGCAGGATCAGATAACTTAATCATATATCCAAATAAGAATTATTTCTGTGCCATAATAGCATGGAGTAAGGAGAGTTCAAAAATAATGCTCATATAGTGGTATCATAAGTTTGTTAATTTGACAAACTCTATTTCAAATTATAGACCAGCAAGGAAGATCAGTAGAATAGATGTTCAGTGTGAATTAAGAGTTGAAATTATATATATTATGGCATGCACATATGATAGAAGGTGATAAGTGTGAATGAGGAAATTCAGGTCAAGTTTTATTTCATTATTGGTGTGAAGGTACTGTAAATATAACTAGAAGATGAGGAACTGGGAGTTGGAGAATTAATGGTCCTCACTTAAGTTATTTTTTCTCTTTTACATGGATATCTAAACCAGAGTCAACGAGCATTGGTCCCTATGTTGTGAAAGAGGATATCAAGACAGTTAATGATAGAGCCCGCCTATTCTCTAAACAAAATAATAGATGTACACCATATGAATATTTCCCATCAAAATCCAGAGGTGCAAAAAGTACCATTATTTGAAGGTTGGAAAAAGTGGATGGAAACTCAACTGAGAACTCCAACCAATAGAATGAGAAGAGATTTGATGGGTACAATATCAGGAGGAACAGGTACAGACTTGGGTGTGTTAAACAGCATAGTATCAGAGTAGCAGCCATGTTAGTCTGGATCTGTAAAAGCAGCAAAGAATCCTGTGGCACCTTATAGACTAACAGATGTTTTGGAGCATGAGCTTTTGTGGGTGAATACCGACAAAGTGGGTGCTCCAAAGTGTCTGTTAGTCTATAAGGTGCCACAGGATTCTTTGCTGCTTTTACAGATCCAGACTAACACGGCTACTCCTCTGATACTTGAAGTTTAGTCAGGCAATTAATGACTCATCCTGAATTTCAAAGATAATTACAAAAGGCTCAGGAGAATGCACAGAACGTTATGATCACTGTCCACCATTCCACTAGAAAATCAAACAATAATTGAGCGTATAAGAAGTGATACTATACATAGATAGTGGGAAGTGTTTTTAGGATGGTCCCCCACAGAAATGGGATTCTTTAATGTAGTTCTACATGCCACTGTGATGCTGTTAGCATTCCAAATTCTAATGATAATTATGCTTATTATTCTGGATCAAGTGAAAATTCAAACAGCTAAAGTACATGCAGATCCCCTACCTGAAAAGGAATTATTATGACACCCCAAGGAGTTTAACCAAAATGAGAATCGAGGGTGATGAGAGATGGCTCAGTTTCTGGCAAAGGAAAGCCTTGAATCTTCTCTGGATAAGATTGAACTCACTGGATTACAAAAATGCTGGATACATAGAATCACAGAATCAGGGTTGGAAGGGACCTCAGGAGGTCATCTAGTCCAACCCCTTGCTCAAAACAGGACAAATCCCCAACTAAATCATCCCAGCCAAGGCTTTGTCAAGCCTGACCTTAAAAACTTTTAAAGAAGGAGAGTCCACCCCCACCACCCCGGTAACCCTTTCCAGTGCTTCACTGCCCTCCTAGTGAAAGTTTTTCCTAATATCCAACCTAAATCTTCCCCACTGCAACTTGAGACCATTACTCCTTGTTCTGTCATCTGCTACTACTGAGAACAGTCTAGATCCATCCTCTCTGGAACCCCCTTTCAGGTAGTTGAAAGCAGCTATCAAATCTCCCCCTAGTCTTCTCTTCTGCAGACTAAACAATCCCAGTTCCCTCAGCATCTCCTCATAGTCATGTGCTCTAGTCCCCTAATCATTTGTTGCCCTCTGCTGGACTCTTTCCGACTTTTTCCATATCCTTCTTGTAGTGTGGGGCCCAAAACTGGACACAGTACTCCAGATGAGGCCTCACCAATGTCGAATAGAGGGGAAATGATCATGTTCCTCGATCTGCTGGCAATGCCCCTATTTATACAGCCCAAAATGCCATTAGCCTTCTTGGCAACAAGTGCACACTGTCAACTCATATCCAGCTTCTCATCCACTGTAACCCCTAGGTCCTTTTCTGCAGAACTGCTTCCTAGCCATTCGGTCCCTAGTCTGTAGTAGTGCATGGGGTTCTTCCATCTTAAGTGCAGGACTCTGAATTTGTCCTTGTTGAACCTCAGATTTCTTTTGGGCCAATCCTCTAATTTGTCTAGGTCCCTCTGTATGCTATCCCTACCCTCTAGCTTATCTATCACTCCTCCCAGTTTAGTGTCATCTGCAAACTTGCTGAGGGTACAATCCATGACATCCTCCAGATCATTAATGAAGATATTGAACAAAACTGGCCCCAGGACCGACCCTTGGGGCACTCCGCTTGATACTGGCTGCTAACTAGACATGGAGCTATTGATCACTACCCGTTGAGCCCAATGATCTAGCTAGCTTTCTATCCACCTTATAGTCCATTCATCCAGCCCATACTTCTTTAACTTGCTGGCAAGAATACTGTGGGATAAATGAGCAGGCAGTTTGAAAGGTCAACCAATCATACAAGGTCAGAGAACTGACTCAGGAGATGGCTGGCAAGCTAGAAGGAGAAGATCAGGAAGCAGCAGCAGACTAGAAAGATCAGAGAAAGAAAGAAAAGATCAGAGATTGGAAAGTGTGAAAGAGTGACAGAGCAGAAAGACCTAAAGATAAGTCAGAGGGATTGAGAAAAGGAGTGTGTGATATTCCCCTCTGGACCAGTGATCTGCTAGGTCACTCCAATCCTTGACCCTGGGAGCCAGCTTTACCCTGCTCTGCTGTGAGAACTTACTCTCTGGCATGTAAGCACTCCTTGGATTGTGCAACCAAATGGCACTTGCCAATATCTCTAGTTGCAGACACAACCCTAGGAACCTCTATCTAGAAGTGTCTAGACACTGCAAGCTTATGAGTTCATCAATTTAAACAAAGAAATTGATATGCACCAGCATTGTTATCCCAAGGGGAGTCTCTGACATGCTTTAAACCAAACACACTGTTTCAGGTAGAACAAACAAACATCTTTATTAACTACAAAGATAGATTTTATGTGATAAGTCAAAGCATAAGTTGGATTTGGTCAACTGAAATAAAAGCAAAAACACATTCTAAGCTGATCTTTAAATGCCCTTATACTTTAAATGCACTTACAAACTTAGATGCTTCTCACCACAGGCTGGCTGGCTGGCTGCTCTTCAGCCAAGCTGTCCCCTTTGATCAGCACACTTCAGTAACTTGGTGTGGTGTCTGTAGATGTAGGTAGGAGAGAGAGAGGAAGGGCATGGCAAAGGTCTCTCCCTTTTATTATGTTATTTCTTCCCTCTTGGCTTTGCTCCCCCCCTCTTCAGAGTCAGGTGAGCATTACCTCATTGCAGTCTCAAACTTACCAAAGGAAGGGGAGTGACTCACTCGAGAGTCCAACAGATCCTTTGTTGTTGCCTAGACCAGTGTCCTTTGTTCCTGTGAGTCTGGGCTGGGTTTGTCCCATACGTGCCCTGAAGAGTTTTTGCTTGGGCCTCTTTTAAGCCATGAGGACACATTTTCATAACTATATACATGAAATTACAACCTATAAGATCACTATAACAATGCTCCATGCATCATGAGCCTTCTGAAGACACCCGACATGACAAACTTTGCATTGGATACCACACAACCATATTATAAGGATGAACATGGGAGTACAGAGATACCTCTGAGATACAGATTGTCACAGAGTGCAAGTCTGATTTTTGCTTATATTAAGACCACTTGTGCATATGCTTGTCAATAAAGCTGGATGTCCGCTTCTGATTGAGAACTGTCCCACCCCATCCTGTAAGCAGCCAGCCACTGCTTGCAGAATTGTAATTGTTTCATGTTTGTTTAATGCTATATTGTAACACTTTTCTGCATATGCATAGAGTACTTGTATGCTACACTGTAACACATCTAAGGTTACTGTATTATAGGCCTTATGTATTATTATAGGCCTCTCTCTCTGTGGTCTCAGTACCACTAGATGGGACAGAACACCACACCCAGGAGGTCTGTGGGTCACGTACACACACAAAAAAGGAGGCTGCCATATAATGTCAAGCTTTGCAGATACTCCAGTTACTCAGATATGGTGACTGCAAAGAAGGAGTAGTGACTGGGCATCTTTGAGGAAAGGAAACAGACTTCTGACCACAACACAGGTTGACTCCCAAGTGAGGTAATGTTATGGTCACTTTGTTGAGGACCAAAGGATTTGTGATCACTGAACACTGCTGCAAGAAAAGTGGCACAGGCCAGTGCAGGTGTATGGAGAGCCAGCCAGACTGAGGAATGTCAGGTTTCATTACAATCACTCAGGCGTTGATCCTGCAGAAGGTTGCACACATTTAATTTATATATGTGAGTAGTTCCATTGACTTTAGGCAATGCATAAGATGTATGTGTTGGCATGATGACGATGGCCTAATATTATTTTATATTAAACAGTGTGTAGAGAAGTGGACTCACCCCTGCAGTGCCTCCTGTTGGTGACTTCCAATAATTAGCTCATTCCAGCTCTGGCACACCCTCTGCAGGTCAGTGATCCATCTGTCCTCTGGCCCCCCTGTCCCTCCCTGGACCCCAGTGCCCCTTTAACTGGGGTGCTTGCCCCTAGCAGTACCCCACTAATCTGGGTCTCCCCTCCCTGGGGAACCCCCCAACCCTCTATCCCCACCTCACCTCAGTATACAGCTACTGCCAGTCACTGTCTAGCCCCACAACCTGGCACAGACTGCAGTATCAGCCAACTCATCACTGGCAAGATTGGGTTTGGACCTGCTGTTTTTGCCTACCCCTGGGCTGCCCTCTGCAACCCCCAGTACCTGTTGGCCCTGTGCTAGGCTGCAGCCTGGGGCTTTCCAGGCTGGAGCTCCTCAGCCTTTCCCTAGCCCTGCTCCACTCAGGTACCCTGTTTCTAGCTCTCTGCAGCCAAGCCCTTCTCCCTCTACAGCCAGAGGGAGACTGTTTGGGCTCCTGGCTCACAGCCTTTTTATACAGGCCAGCTGTGGCCTGATTGGGGAGTGGCCCAGCTGTGGCTGCTTCCCCAATCAGCCCAGTTTTTAGAGCTGAAGCCCTCTTCAGGGCTGCTTTTTAAACCCCTCAGGGCAGGAGCTGGTAACCACCCCAGTACACCATGAGATTAAAAATCAAGCAGCCCTAGAGGTAATTGTATTTCAGAGTGTGTAATTCTGAATATTCAAGGTGGAGCCATTTCTTAAAGCATGTTGGAAGTACATAGGGTGACCAGACAGTAAGTGTGAAAAATCAGGACAGGGCGTGCAATTTACTAAATGAAGATATCTTGAGGATAATAGGGCTGTAAGGAATAGCTAACATGGATTTGTCAAAACAAATCATGCCAAACCAACCAAATTACTTCCCTGACAGAGTTACTGGCTTAGGGTATGAAGGAAAGCAGTAGGTGTGATATATCTTGATTTTCAGCCAGGCTTTTGACATAGCTCCACTTAACATTCTCACAAGCAAATGACAGAAATATGGTCTACGTGAAATTACAACAAGCAGAGTCAGCCCTAGACCAAATGACGCCCCGGGCGAGGAACAGCTTCAGTCCCCCCCCACCCCATTTGTTAAACTTTTGAATCCCTTATTTTTTATTGGACCTGTAGCCCATTTCATGACTTAGATGCATGATCTGCATACATGATTTATCCCTGTCATATCAGATCAATGGGAGACACCCCACCCCTTATATACCTGCAAAGGCATGGCTGACAACATTCTAGGAGGTTTGAGGAAAATGTAGTTCTCAGGAAATCTGGAAGGTTCCATGAAATTCTACAAAGGTCCAGAACATTCTAGGAGGATAGTGAAAAATGAATCTACATATGGAATATCTGAAACATTTTACTTCAAACATTCTATTTTCCCTTTTGTTGCTAACAAAAACAGCACCCCAAACCCAGAACCCCCCCTAGCCCAGCCCCTGCCCTTAAATCCAGCAACAGTGCGGGTGCCCAACTGATTTAAAAAGGGTGCTCAAAGAATAGTTATCAATGGTTCATTATCAGGCTGGGAGGACATATCTAGTGAAATCCTGCAGGGGTCTAATCTGGGTCTGGTACTAATCAATATTTTCATAATGACTTAGATAATGGAGTGGAGAATATGCTTACAAAATGTGTGGATGACAGGGAACTGGTAGGAGTTGCAAATACTTTGGAGGATAGGATTAGAATTTAAAATTACCATGATTAATTGGAGAATTGGTCTGAAATCAACAAAATGAAATTCAGTAAAGACAAGTGCAAACTATAACACTTAGGAAAGAAAAATTAAATGCACAAATACAACGTGGGGAATAACTGGCTAGGCGGTAGTACAGCAGAAAAAATATCTAGAGGTTATAATAGATTACAAATTTAATGCATCAACAACGTGATGCAGTTGCAAAAAAGGTAATATTCTTCTGTGGGGTATTAATCAGAGTGTTGTATATAAAACATTGGAGGTAATTTTTCTGTTTCACCCAGAACTGGTGAAGCGTCAGCTGGAGTTTTGCCCAACACACTTTAAGAAAGATGTGTGTGTCTAGAAAGTTTGTGTGTCTAGTTTTGCGCAACACACTTTAAGAAAGATGTGGACAAATTGGAGAGTCCAGAGGAGAGCTGCAACAATAATAAAAGCTTTAGAAAAGCTAACCTATGAGGAAAGGTTAAAAAACCAGGCATGTTTAGTCTTGAGAAAAGAAGGCTGAGGAGGGACCTGGTGAGGGCTTGTTATAAAGAGAATGTTGATCAATTGTTCTCCACATCCACCCAAAGTACAAGATGTAATGGGCTTAATCTGCAGCAAGGGAGATTTAAGTTAGATATTAGGAAAAACTTTCCAACTGTAAGAATAGTTAAATAAATTGCCCAGGGAGTTGTGGAGTCCCTGTTACTGGAAATTTTTAAGAGCAGGTTAGACAAACACCTGTCAGGGATGGTCCTGCCTCAGCCCAGTGCGCTGGACTAGACGACCTCTTGAGATCCCTGCCAGCCCTACATTTCTATGGTTCAATGACTTACAGTCCAGAATTACTTGTACAGAAACCTGCCTGCCTGCCTACAGCTAATACAGGTCTTAATCCTGCTTTCTGCTATGTTGATGCATAAAGTGGAGGGAAGAAAGTGTAGTGTGCAGCACGGAAGTATCCTCAGTGCCAAAGTATGATAGTACCAAAGCCAGTCAATAATCCAGCTCTAATAAGAGCCTGAAGCAGGGGCTGACAGGGAAGGCAATGTGCCTCCCTGATCTTGGAGCTGCTGATATCTAGTTTGGCCCCCTAGGGCAGGTTAGATGCCCTGACTTTGTGTCACAGCCACAATGGCCCCCAGGGGTGGCTCTATTTATTTTGCCAGTCAGGCGGCTTTCGGCGGCATGCCTGCAGGAGGTCCACTGGTAACGCAGATTCGGCGGCATGCCTGCGGGAGGTCTGCTGGTAACGTGGATTCGGCGGCATGCCTGCAGGAGGTCCGCTGGTCCTGTGCCTTCAGCATACCCCGATGCCAAATTGCCGCCAAAGTCGTGGGACCAGTGGACTTCCTGCAGGCATGCCGCCGAAGGCAGCCTGACTGCCACCCTCATGGCGACTTGCAGGCCGCCCCCCGCGGCTTAACGCCCCAGGCATGCACTTGGTGTGCTGGTGCCTGGAGCCACCCCGATGGCCTCTGTGGTTTTTCCAGTAGCTGGGGACAGCCAGGGTGTAGAAAGGCCTTGGCTTGCCTCTTCCCTCCGTAGCCCGGCCTGCCTCACAACATGCCCCTGACATGCTTCATACACTGGGATCCTGTAGGGCTTGTGTAGAGCTGACTACACCAACCTTTTGATTTCAGGGGAGTTTTATGTTGTTAAGATACTGCACAATGGCTGAATCCGATACCACGTAGTCTCACTGCTTCCTTGTACTCTCCATTGGTCTGTCTGTATCCATCTGTTGTCTAGTCTTATAGTGATGCAATATACATGACAGAGCCTATGTCTGCATAGCTTTGCTGGCCTAGCTGCCTAGTGTAGATGCTGAGTATGCTGGCAGAAGCTCAGCTCCTACTTAGGCAGATTGAAGGGTGCAGCATCCAGCAATTTTCACTGAGCACTTTTTAGATCTGGCGATATCATTTAGATGCCTAAATAGGAACCAAGTTCCTCTGAAAATATGGCCAGTAATTCTGGTGTTGCTCAGAAATAATGAGAACACTGCCATCTAGCTCTGCAGCAATATTATATCTCCAGTCAAACTCTGCTATGTGCAGAGTTAAGGCCTGGTTTGCAAAAAATAACTATACAAACTCCAACTATATTTGTGTTAATTAAAAAAATGGTCAAATACCATATGTGGAAGATGATTTTGACAGATGACTCAAAAGGTCAGAACAGTAATGCTAGAGCTGGTTAAGCTATTCTTTATGAAAAATTTATTCTACAAATTTAGGGCCTTATCCTGCCAAGATTTATATTTGTGCCTTCAATTTAAAGGCACTAGTCATGTGTGTAAAGTTACAGGCATGTGTGTTTGCAAGTTGGAGCCATAGCCCTTTTTTCTGTTCAAGATTTGTCCCCAAACAGATTAGTATTTTGCAAAGGGGCTTGTTTGAAATTGTTTAATAATTTTACTGATATATATTGCATTGTGGATAGTTCAGAAACTGACTGTAGTGTAATATTCAATTGATTATTCAATATTCAGAATTCACTCTTTGAGCTTTATCACAGGCCACCTAAGTCATGTGGTATTGTGCCAGTTACCTTATTGGATGGCCTTTAAAACTGGATGTCCACTTCCACCCAAAACAAAGTTCATCTAGCCACAAAACAAATTTTGTTTCTTAATTAAATGAATCTCTCCTGCAAGTCTGAAAATCTTTTCCTGTGATCACTGTTTCAAAGTTAACAAAACTTTGATTATCTGAGCATTCACAAACTAATCATGAAGAATGAACAAGCTGACTCAAACCCCAGAGTCTAAATCAACCAACTATTCCTGAATCATCCAGCCAGTTCTGCATAATACCTTAGTTTCTAGGAAGAGGTATCACTTCAAAAAGAATGGCTACCTCCGTGCAAAAAGTCTACTGTAGTCAGGGTTTAATGTTTCCTGCAGTTCTTGCCACTATAGAAGAAACTGGGAAATTACCCCATGCTACACAATCAGTTCAGAATCCACCACAAAATGGAGCTCAAGAAAGAAAGGAATCTAAATTCTAAGCTATAGTTGAGGAGTGCTCAGGTGTGTGTATGTGTGTGTGCACAAAGAAGGTTTTAATTCTCATCTATCCAAGAGCCAGTCCAGCACTCTGAGTAAATTACAGTAGTTTTAGGGCCATTTACAATGGAACCAGTTCCAAGGAACACAATTCAATATGAACAGAGGCATTTTCATGCTTGCTACAAAAAGTCCCAGCAAGTGTAAATGTCCCTGCAAACATGTTCATTTCATTGAAGTGTTGCAACAGTTTCATGCAACTGGTTTTTCTACTTTTAAATATGGCTGGGAGGTAGAAGGAAGAATTGTTCTCTTCTACCTTGCTATTTAAAAGCAGGCTTCACTCAACACTTTACAGTCCATAGTGTATTTTCAATTAAGGAACTTGATTATGCTATGCATGGATTCTTTCTTGTTTACCATTTAGCTCAGCTAAGGTGACATAATCCTAATTCCACAAGGAAATCCTTGCTCAGAAATGTTTCTCTTTAAATTAGTTTATAAAAGTTTCCCTGTGCTAAGGCTTCATCTGAGTATCATGGCATTGTGGGTTAGGGCACTGAGCACAGGACAACACATAAGGAATCCCTGCATTCTAATCTTATCTCTATTGATGTCCCACTATGTGGCCTAGATCAAGTCACTTATCTTTTCTGTCTCAGTTTCACCATGTGTAGATAGTACATACTCATTTAGGTTAAAGGGTCGCTGTGAGAATTAATTAATCCTGTACAGCAAGTAACCATATTAAATATTTTGTTTAGACTTGGCTTTTGATTCTCAAATCTAATACTAACAAATATTCACAAGGTACCTTGTCATAAACAGATAGTTAAGGGTTAATGTCTCTTTTACCTGTAAGGGGTTAACAAACAGTGAACCTGGAACACCTGACCAGAGGACCAATCAGGAGACAAGATACTTTAAAAATCTGGGTGGAGGGAAGTCTTTGTTTTGTGTGTTTTTCTTTGTCTGTTGTTCTCTCTGGGTTCTGAGAGTGACCAGATGTACCTACAGGCTCTCTAATTTTCTGTTCAAATAATAAGTACAAGTAGAAAGGTGGTTTAGTCTTTTTGATTGTTTTTCTTTATTTGGAAATGCATATTTAGCTGGAAGAATTGTATTTCTCCTGCAATTTGTATGTATGCTGGAGGGACGATTCTCTCTAGTATCTAAAAGCTGAAAGACCCTGTAACAATTTACCATCTTGATTAGAGACAACGTTTACTTTTTTCTTTCTTTTAATAAAAGCTTTTCTCTTTTAGAACCTGATTTTTTTTTTTTTTTTTTTTTTTTTGTTATCTTGGGTAAGACTGCAGGGGAGGGGGTCTGTACTCACCAGGGAATTTGTGGGAGAAAGGAGAGAAGGGGGGGAGGAAAAACCTGATTTCTCTCTGTGTTAGTCACTGTCTCTCTCTCTCCAGGAGAGAGGAGGGGGAGGAAAGGTGAATTTCCTCTTTGTCTTAGATTCACAGAGCGTGAATCTATATGGCCTCTTGGTGAGGGGAAAAGAGGAGGAGGGAAGGTAACATTCCTCTCTGTTTTAAGATTCAAGGAGTTTGAATCACAGTGATCTTCCAGGGTAACCCCAGGGAGAGAGAGCCTGGGGGAGACAATGGTGGGGGAAAGGGTTTACTTTCCTTGTGTTAAGATCCAGGGGATCTGGGTCTTGGGGGTCCCTGGGAAGGTTTTGTGGGGACTAGAGTGTACCAGGCACTGAAAGTCCTGGTTGGGGGAAGCCTATCAGATCTAAGCTGGTAATTAAGCTTAGGGGGCTTCATGCTGGTACCCCATCTTTGGACGCTAAGGTTCAAAGTGGGGATTTATACCATGACATACCTTTTCTAAGAAACTGCCATTGAAATGGAACTAAAAGTGTGGTCTGGCCAATATAACACTTGGGATTGCCAAGGCACCTTTTTTGGGCTCTCAAAATACTTTAGAAAAAAAAAATAAGCTCACAGCATCCCTCTGAGGTTGGTAGTTACTGTTGCCTCATTTTACAGATGGGAAAGTAGACACACACCGACACTGCTCTGATGGGGATGGTATCAACACCTACAGAGAGATTCACACACAGAGAAAGAAGAAACCTTGTTAAGTGCTCTTGGCTGTTACTGTCATGTGGGTGGTCCCCTTTCCATCAGTGGTTTTGAACTCTTTCCTCCTCATCAGCTTTGGGATGGAGACCCCTCCTATTTCTTTTGGGGAGGCAGGCATTCCCCCAGAAATCACTCCAACATACAACTGGTCAGGAATTTTCCAACAAAACAGTTTTTGATCAGAAAATATTTATTAATCTAAACCAGAAACACATTGGTTTCAACAAACTTTCGACAAAACGTAGGCACAGTTCTGTTAGAAACCTGCCTGTTTTCCTGCCAGCTCACCTGGCAGGCTGCAGGGAAGTCCAGGTTTCCAGAGTCTGCAGCTCCAGGGCACCCCATCAAGTGACTGCCTCCAAGTCAGGGCCCCAGAGCTTCAAGGCTGTAGAGCCTGGAGTTTGGAAGCACTAGCTTTAGCCGTGGCTCTACTCAGAGCTCTGCAGCTGGGAGCCTGAGAACCCTGGCTTAATCCAGGGCTTCCAGGAGCACAGCTGGCAGCCTGGGAGAACCAGCTCTAGCTGGGGTTCCCAGGGCCTAGGCTGTCAGCTCCTCTGATTGTTGCCAAGCTGCTTCCGTGCCCCAAGTGTTGATGTTATGGATCCCCATGTTGGCTAGAGGGTTCTAATCACACCCCAGTCTGGCCCAAAATGTTGAGCATGGGTAATCAAAGTGGAGTATGTGAGTGGCACCCTTGGGCTCCATCAGTCTTTTGTGACTCAATCACCTGAATAGCATTCTCTTTAAAGATTCTTCTCAATATGTGGGTATTAGGTGTGAAGGGAGTACAATTGCCGAAAACCAAAAAGGCCACAGGCAATTGCCCAGCCAACTGCTGTTCCAGGCCAGGGGGAAATTCACCCACCCAGTGCTTGGAGGTCAGTTGGAAGCTGGGAGCAAACTCATTTAGCATGGTGGTGGCTTTTTGAGTCATAGAATAAAACTCTTTAATCTGTTCATGGGGAGTCTGAGGCCCAACAGTTTCCCTCAGATGCTTAAAAATCTTGAAGATGTGTCCTTTTGGTCCCCTGTTCTTTGCAAACAATTCTCATCTCAAACCTGACAAACTCACTACATCAAATAAATTGCTTACAGGATATTTGTCCATAAAGAGTAACAAGTAAGGTCTCTATTGAAAGCTTGAGGCTTGTCACTACTCGTAATTATGGTGTGATGTGTGTATGGGTAATATTTAAGGAATAATGTAACTCTGTTGAAGTTTATGCCTGTAGCTCAGGCCTGACTTGACATGAGTAATTAACACATGGAGGAGGCCTCATTCTTTGTAAGAAAGGATTAGGGAGGAAAATGAATCATTGGGCTGAAAACAGGACATCTGTGCTAAATCAGATAAGTAAATAAGTAGGCTAAAAGGACAGAATGTCTGAGCCAGCTAAGATAAGAGGGAGAACACCCAGGGAACTATTGACTATGAACTAGATAACAACGGATAAAATAAATTAGAAATACAGAGATGAGATAAAGAGGTCAAAACCATGGACAGCATGTGGACAAAGCAAGTAGTACAGGGACTGGTTCCTGATAAGTAACCTAGCCAATCCTAAAATGTATGATACAATGTACAGTGAATGCAATGAATTGTTTAAATGTATATAAAGAGAATTTCTGTAAAATTTTGGAGCTATGTTGTACCTGCATCCACCCCACTCCCCCCACATTTGAGTCTGATCAACTCAGTGTAGCATTGCTATATGCCAAATAAAGATGCCTGAGTGACAAAGTCAGGAATTGAACTCAGCTATAGGAAGCTGAGTAGAAACAGGTCTCAGAGGGAATCCTAACAATGACCATATAGTTTTTAAAGGTTAAAAGCAGTCACCAGAGAGTGATATGACTCGGTGACAACCTGTTCATGCAGGAGGGAGCTGCCACCCTCTCTGTTTAGCCAGTGAGATAATGCAAGGCTCAGTTGTCTACCATTGCTCCAACACAAAACAGTCAATGGAAAATCATCAAAGACAAATGCAAACAATCAAACCACTTGGAGGTAAAAAAAAGGGACCATTACAACAGACAGGGGATGGCCCTGTCTATGAACAGAGACAAAAGACTGTTTCAGTATAACATAGTGGGGAGAGGCACTCTGGATCCAATCACCGAGGAGACATCTTGGAGAGCAGGTATTTTTCCATGCATAATTGGATCCTGGTTCCTACGAAGCCAGCCAGCTCTGCAAAGGATTGAACTTTGGAGGAAAACCTACTTTATTAGATAGGAAAGGTAACTATTGAGAAATATAGGCCTTAGTCTGCATTTTATAATTTTGTTTTGTATTGTAACCATTTGTTTCTATCACTTTCTGTTGTTTCGAGCAGAATCTCTATTCTTTCTTAAATAAACCTTCATTTGTATCATTGTATCACAAGTGCTCTGTGTTATATAGGAAAGGTGGTTTACGGTAAAACTGCTAAATTGGAATACACTGTTCCTTTGGGAAGAGGATCTGGGATTAGCCAGTGTCAGGGGCTGGATATCACAAGGAAGTGCTTGAATGGCTGAGAGGCTGGTGGTTTTAGGGAGCTAACACCCAGTTACCACAGGCAAGACTCCCCACAAAGTAATTCACAGTCCTGGGTACCCCAAAAACCATCGCACCTGCCCACAGGGAAAGTTTCATCCTAACCTGTGCAGCTAGTGGTTGGCTTATTCTAAAACTCTCATTATTCAGAGAATATCTACTACTCACAAAAAGGGCTTTGCCTCAAACAAAAAACCCTAAACGGAACTCCCACACTCAGGGCTCCAGCCTGCTTCCTACAAACAATAAGAAAAATAAAAATCCCGTCATTCTCTCTTCACTACATCGCTAAAAAACACCCAAGAGTGTGCACGCTTAGTTCTTATTTATGGTATTTCAGGGGACACTAAGCCTGTGCCAACACCACTTCTGTAACAGCGTAGCCAGGAGGTTGTGAATGTCAGAGTGAGCTTGTGTGTGCCTGTACGCACGCACCCACAGTTGAATCAATGTTAGTAAGAGCATTACTGTTGGCACAGACAATAGAAACCAATATGCCTAACTCAATTTATCACAAATGCTGAAGCTTTTTAAGTCAGCCAGAAACAATAGAAATAAAATAATACCTTATGCCATGGGGACTTTGCATACTGTTCAGTGTTATTTTCTAGTGGCTGACTGATGGGGGCATGAATCAGCTAGAATAAGCCAGAAGACAAAGTGCTGATACTCATGTTCTCAACAAAGGCAGTTTATGGTGAAATGAAGTCAGCCTGCAGACTCATTTCTCCCAACAATTAAGAGTGTGAAACAAGCAGTTTTTAATTATAGCTATCATGTGAGACACTGCTTTCCAGGGGTCTGATCCTGCACCTTTCACTCATCTGCGTAGTCCCACTGAAGTTAATAGGACAACATCCATAATCAAGGATTGCTCACATGACTAAGGATTGTGGGATTCGCCTCCAGGCATGTAAAATGTAAAGAACTTTCCCCTGGAAGTTCTCTTTTCTGACACATTAGTCAGACACATTGTTAGAACAAAAAGAAATAAAATTCAATACCTTAGCTTGTTTGTTGCACTTTTCTTCAATCTAATTGCCCCTCAAGTCAGCTCTTCAGATTACTGAAAATATAATTTTTTCAGTAGGGTCTATTGGTTGATACAGGAGAAGGGAAAACAAAACTCCTCAGTTCTGTATACTGGCTTGCTGTATCACCTAAAGCAAGTCATTTCACCTCTGGGCCTCTGTGAGTATGTCTACACTGCAATTAGACACCTGCGGCTGGCCTGTGCCAGCTGACTTGGGATCACGGGGCTTTAGCTAAGGGGCTGTTTAATGAGGTGTAGACATTCAGGCTTGGGCTGGAAGACAGGCTCAAGGACCCTGTAAGATGGGAGCTTGGGCTGCAGCCTGAGCTGGATCATTTACAGTGCAATTAAACAGCCGCAAGCCCGAGTCAGCTGGCATAGGCCAGCCACAGGTGTCTAACTGAAGCATAGACATACCCTGTTCCCCCTACCCATACAATGGGAAAGAGCATTGTGAGGCTTAATTACAGTTTGTAAAGGGCTTTGAGATCCTTGGATGAAAGACATACTGTATTATATGTGCAAAATATTATTACTATAATCTACAACACCTTTCTAATAAAGGGCCAGAATCTGATCTAATTTCAGGGGTGTCAGTCTGGAATAATTCTAATGAATTTGATGGAATTAATTTGAATTTACACCAGTGGAACCAAGCATAGACTATGAAGCATTCTTGGACTGCTGCTTCCCTCTTCTGTTATCTCCATTCAGAAACATACTATTGTTTCTATGAGTCAACCATTATTTGCCAGTAAGCAGGGGAAGACATAATCTCCACAATGGGCCTCCACAACCGAGTAGGGGTCTAAGTCTTGAGACTGCTTTGGCTTTTTCTGCTACAGCCCAATTTTCTGACTAGAAAATGCTTGGTTAGTTTTTAATAAAGTAGCCTTCCAGTTGCCACATTAGCATTTTAATTTCTGTCACTCCTGAACTAAGTAAGAAGCACCCTGCTGCTGTAATCAAGATGTTTAACTAAACAGGGTTCAGCGATGCTCAGCCTTGCTGTGACATATCACTACGGGGATCTGTCTATCTGTAAAGAGAGCCAAGAGAATATTTCTCCTGCAGCTGGTTGTTAAAGAGGCCAGCATTTTTCCGGCAGAATGCTATTTGCAACAGAGCTGTGCAAATAACTGATTTTTTTTGGTTCACTGGCAGTGCCAAAAATAGAAAAAAATCTGAATTTTTGACTAACTGAAAATTCTGAAAAAAAAATCCATTTCAGATTGACAGAAGTATTTCATTTGACCCAGAACAAAATGTTTCATTTTGATTTCACAACTTTTAACCCTTTTTTAATTCAAAAGCAGGAAATCTGGAAACAAGGGCCTAGATTCAAAAGGGGGCCTTAAGTGCCATTCACAAAGCTGAGGACTCAGTGGGCCAAAGGGGGAGAGAATTAGAATTACTATACAGCCTGGTGGTTAGGGCACCCACTTGGAGGGAGGCACGCCCAGTTTCCAGTTCTTGCTTCAATTAATTATTCATACAAATTAGAACAGCTACTACATGGAAAATTGAGAAATACCTACCCCAAGATAGCCAATAGCCAGGTGGTTAAGACACTCATCTAGGGAAGAGGGAAAACTTACTTTCAAGTCCCATCATTAGGCTGGGGACTCCGACCTGATTTTCCCACATCCAAGGTAAGCACCTAACCACTGGACTATTGAGTATTGTGGGGGGAGCCACAACCTCCTCAGTTTTGTGAATGGCATCTAAATCCTGTTATGAATATAGCTGGAACAATCAAAATATTTCATTTAAAAATGTTACAATGCACCATTTTGATATTCCTGATTTTATTTCTTTATTTACTGAAACAGTTCCCCAAAATTGCCAAGAATTCTCAAATTGTTTTGGTTGACCCGAATCTGCGTTTTTCAGTGAAAAAAAGTTTCAGATGAAAAAAGTTGTCCAGCTCTAGTTCTGGACACTGTTGTTAAGGGAGTTGATGACTTCTGTTACATACAACTGAGTTATCAAGTTGAACTTCCAGCCAGTCTAATCTAATTGATCAACTACCTGAGTCTGGTATATCTAAGGCCTTTATCTCTGTGACAGCAAGACCCCTATAACATATTGAATAGTTCCAATTACTCAGTGCCTAATTTGTGCCAGGGCTTGCAGTTCATAGCCCCAGAACCTCTGAACTTCCTGAATCAGTTATGAAAGTAAAAAAAATTGCTTGAGCCCCAGCACCTAATTGCTTTAGCCCTGGCACCTCTTTCATTACAAATTAAACACTGCAATTACTTTGTCCACATTTACAATGTGCCTCTCAATTGTCACTCAATTTTAGACTGGTCCTGTGGTGTCTCACTTTCACTGCTCTGAATTATTGATAACAGGAATGTTGAAAATGGGCCCAATTCTCTCCTGCCTTTCCCCTTGTGTAATCATTTACACTTGTCCAAAGTGAATGTAAACTCACCCATCTCAGAAAGCCAGCATTTAACATTCATTTTGCTCATGGGTGATTGCTTTAGTTGGGGATTGGTCCTGTCTTGGACTAGATACCTCCTGAGGTCCCTTCCAACCCTGATATTCTATGATTATTCAAAGTGCAAAGCAGTGGAGAATCAGGCCCAAAATGGCTGCAGCCTGACAACCAGCCATATGCAATTCACAACTAGTACACATAGGGAGATCCTAGACAAGGAACAGCCCCTTCTCAGAGGTCAGATAATGTACCTTTAAATACAAGTTGCAGGAGTGCAGTCCAATAAAAGAGATGTCCTTCTGGTAGCCAGCTGCCAGTTTCCAAATGTCATGCTCCATCCAACTTTCTAAAATGTTTGATAAGTTATCCTTACTTGTAGTCTGAGCCTATCAACCTGGGCCATATAAACTTAAGATGTTTTTTGCACATTTAGCAAACTGACTCTTCATTCTAAGTTCAACAAGAATAAGGCTGAGAAAAATTGCTAGGCAGACATTTTGCAATTTCCTCCTTGCTTTAGGACAGATCTGTATTTACTCATCTATAACATGCAAGGCCTAACTACATATACACACTGCCGCATTGGCAGGGTTTTGATGGCTTATGAAACACAGAAGACAGCAAGGGCCATTAATGGACTCATAAACTACTTAAAGGGTTACTATCCAATTCCTGTACACTAAAGAAATAGCATGATTAATATGGTGATGTAAAATTAATTTATGTGGCAGTGCACACTAAAGTTACCTGGAAATCCAGTTTGGAAACCAAGACATATTTTATTCTATGAATGACATTTCAGTGAATTTGGACACATTTTAGTCTACAGTTCATTCAAGAAAGTATAAATTGGTCTAACAAAAACATAACTAAAAACTCATGAGAGAGTTGGGGGGAAAACAACTTTCTCAGTAAAACACAGGTAAAAATGGATTGAAAAATTAAAATTGAAGATCATGGTAAATTGTGTAACTGGAAGTAGTGGTGGTGATGATGATTGATAAAACAGATTACTTAGGGAATGTTTTTACAAGGTGGTGATCTCCTGGAAAGTGTTGAGGACTCTCAATTAGTCAGCCCTAGTTCCTCCATTATCAGACTTTCTTGGAAACTCTCCACAGGCAGCCTCTTAGCACTGATCAGACATCAAGGAGAAAAGTGGGCCAGTACCAAACCACTTAAACATGATAAGGCTTGGCCTATCTTTTCAGCGTCTGGCTCAGATTATATACTTATTCTTATCTGCCACTAGATGGCACAGGAGGAGAGGGTGATAGTGTCCACAAGAGCAGAGGGAGGAGGCCAGGGCCCATGAGATGGAGAGGCAGTGGAGGTGGGGAGATCGGTGTCCACCCCATAGAGATAGGGGAAGATGTCAAGGCCCTAGATGACAGGGGAAAGGGAGGACAAGTCTCATTAGTACAGTGGGGAATTCAGGGAGGATACAGGGCAATGGTTATCAGCGCAAGGACCAGAGCATAGAGAGAAGATCAGGAAACAGGGTCCAGGGGAGAAGCAAAAAACAGTGCTCGGGGTTAGCAGGTAATATTGCTGGGCTGAAAGCTGAGGAGGGGCTTGACAGTGCATGGAAGGGTGTTGGGGAGAATGCGGCTCTTCCATCTGCCATGAAAGAGGAGCACTGAAAACCCCCATTCCTCTGTGTGCATTTTGTGTATGGTTGAGGTAGAATTTTTTGTCCCAAAAAGAGCTGAACACATTTCTAGGTAGACTAAAAAAGAATTGAGACATTTTAAAAATATCATGATTTTAAGACAATCTCATAATTTTTGTGTAGTCTACAGATTAATTTGTGAACTCCCAAGATCAGCAATACTTTATTTATAGTGAAACTGTTCAATGCAAAATACTGACTTAACTTTACAGAGTTTTAGGGTTGGGGTTGCTACGTAGCCTGGTAGCTCCAAGACTGTCTAATTTTTAACAGCTTCACAAATGGGATTTGTGAAATGTTCATGGGTCCTGAGATAATTTTTTGGGGCATGGGGCACACTGCAAAATATCTTTGCCACAGTCTGGTTCAGTCCTGCTCCCTGGATGGACACCTGTCGGACCAACTGCTGAATTCCATGTGCTTCTTAGCGCTCAGTGTCTTCATAATGACTGACCACTGTTCTTAGCTCTGGGCCTTTCAGGTGCTCTCTCGTGTCTGACACTTGTATTGGGCAGTAGGACCCCATAGTCCTGCCACCTAGACCTCAGAACCAGTGCCCTTGCCCTTCTGAGACACTATTTGGTTAGACGTGTTCATCTGGAGTACACCTGGCTGTATGAGCATTGGGCTTCTAGTTTAACCCATTCAGGGACAAGATGGCAGTAAAACAAGGTACCACAGGCTTAGCATAGGAATTTTTTAAATACACACACTTTACTCTTAAAAACCACAAGAGAGCTACAGATCTTAGGAAAACAACTGCTGAATGCAATTCCTCTCTGTCTTCACTACCTCTGTGAGTCTTGGGTTGGTCCAGTTCCTGTGGGCCATACAACCCTTCTGGCCTACCCATCCTACTTCTGGAAATTAAAAAGCTTCTGTGCAGAGAGTTGTTCAAAATCAATGGCCCTGATGGTAGAAAACCTATTACCCCACAGGGGTAGACCCATTTAGTGTTGAAGGCTCTTGATTGGTCTGACACAGCTTCCCAGACATAGTCTGTCCACTAGCTATAAAGTTCCTGCTATAGAATGAATGCACAAAGCCACATTAAAGATTACATTCAAAATGGAAGTTGAAATACAACACAGCATTCATAAACCTAAACGGAATTCATAAGTTGACAGAGACAAATTGTAATGATCAGCATAGACAGCCCCTCCACCAATAGATGGTGTAGTATTTTTATTTTAGTGTTAAATTGTTACCTGATTGGGGAAAGTCTTGCCTGTGGTGTGGAATTATTCCAATAAATCCCTGTGATTTCTATAAGGAAGTATTATAATATCCCCCTGTCATAAACAGATGGTTAAGGGTTAACCATCTGCTTATGACACCCCCATAGTGTCACAATCACCATATTGTGTTGTAGTGCCATGAAGATTTGTTGTATGGCACTATGCCCTTGTGTTGTGCTGAGATTGATGTTTGACACAGCAGGATGATCTCTGTGAATGTTCTGTGTCAACTACCCTGATCTGAAGAGACAATGGCTGAATTTGTCCCTTTGAACGAAACTCACTGAAGTTGATAACTGCTTAGTTACCTAGCACAGAAAATTGCATGGGAAGTTTCACAATCACAAAATACAAATGGGGATGCATTAAGTATCTGACATAACCACAAATAAGGATATGCTCTTGCACAGATTCAACATGTGAACCCCAACAATCCCTCCCAGCCTTTCCACAAAACCTGCAATAACGTAAGAACATAAGAATAGCCGTACCGGGTCAGACCAAAGGTCCATCTAGCCCAGTATCTGTCTATTGACAGTGGCCAGTGCCAGGTGCCTCAGAGGGAGTAAAGCTAACAGGCAATGATCAAGTGATCTCTCTT
>NC_133769.1:321355882-321358366 GCF_003597395.2 Chelonoidis abingdonii
TGGGGAACACCACTAGTTACCCCTCTCCATTCTGAGAATTTACTATTAATTCCTACCCTTTGCTCCCTGTCTTTTAACCAGTTCTCAATCCATGAAAGAAGCATCCCTTTTATCCCATGACAGCTTACCTTCCCTTTTATCCCATGACAGTTTATCTTCCCTTTTATCGCACAGTGTTTCAGTACCAAATGGCTCTGTCACCACACAATGCTATTGCCTCCTGTTGTGACGACATTCGATTGTCCTGTGATGTCACTGCAGCGGCAACACCATGCCCTGCGGTTGTGTTGCAGTGATGTCACAAAGCATTGTGATGTCATGTAAGATGATAACATATGCACGCGGCAGCCCGGGCTCGCCTGCCATACCCTGATGGCGACCACACCGTGACAGCCTGGTCCCGCACTGCGCCGCGGCGATGCAGCCTCGCTCCGCACGGGGGCGGCGCGCAGTGCGTGCAGAAGGCGCACCCTGCCCAGCGCCCAAAAGCCTCCGTGTGAGGGACGGGAACAGCTGACAGGCGGTCACGTGATTCTCAGCGCAGCTGGGATAGCTGCGATAGTGGCGCAGAGGGAGCAGGTTGCTGCGGGGCGGCTCCAGTTCTGTGTGAGTGCCGGGTTCGGGCGGGGCTGGGCAAGGGGCGAGCCCGCCTGCGGGTGGGGAGCGGAGTGAAGGGTCGTCTGTGCCTTGCTGGGGTGGGGGGACTCCCTGGTGTTGTGGGGCTGTTGCGGCGTCAGTTTCTTTTCCTTCCGTGTCGTTCTCTGTCAGTTGTGGGGTCTCCTCCCTGGGCAGATCCTGGATTTGTTTATGGGAGGCGGTTTCTAGCTGAGACCTAGTGGAGCTGGGGGTTACTCCCCCCACATTTGTGAGGCGGGAGTTGGGAACCCCTAGGTGCGATTGTGGTCACGGACCAGCTCCCTCCTGCTGACTTGTCACCCCTCCACTGCCAGGCCCAGTACACATGGATTAACATTGGAAGTGGTAGGCGCACCCACCCAGAGACTTGTGGCGGTGGTCACCTGTTTTATAAACATCAGGACAACAAACTGGTACCTGACCCCACGCATCACAAAACAAATCTGCAAGTCACTTTATTAAGTGACATTGCCAACATTTTTATTGACTTGAAACACTGAACAAAAAGTTAATAAAACCAATTATATATTAAAAAAAAGCCCCAGAGTACAGGAAAATTTAATGTAACTGAAGTTGCACAGTTTTTGTTTGTTAACACAGGTTCATTTTTTAGCTTTTTCACCCATTCCCAAAAGGTCTGCAGATACAACTGACATGTTTAAAAGTACCTGTATGATTTGGAAACTTATAGCAGAATAATGAAGCAATCATTTAGAAAAATAATCTTGCAGTTTTACTTATGTAAGCAGAGTCAGGATGAGAAGGGCTACACTTACACAGCACAGGTCTTAAATTCCCGTCTAATACTGATCCCTTGTTTTGGCTTAAGTAACTTTGCCAGACTTTTCTCCTAAGCGTTCCCATGGGAGCTGTGATGCCTCAGCACTGCAGAAAGCCAGGTTATCCAAAGCTGAGTACCCAAAAAATTAGTGAACACTTCTGAAAACTTTAGTAATAATGGGAATAGTAAAATTGATCTACCTCATATAGGTGTTGGGAGTATATTAGTACTGAATTGTACTGACTCATAGAGATGTTTGAAAATCTAGGGTCCGTATCAGCTGTGTTAAATATGTTTATTTGGTGCTCTCAAACTGACACTGAATGGATAGAGTATTTCACTGAAACACAGTAAGTTAACTAAAATGAGCTACAGCTTCATAAGTAATCTAGAATGAAAGCGCTTCTCAGAATGGTTTCATTTTTGAAATTTTTTTTTTTTTTTTTAGAACTGTGCTTTGCAGTTTGGAATGGGAGTGGTTCATATCTATCTGTCAGACTTGCTTCTAATAAAAGAGAGAAGATTAATGATGTTTGTTCTGTCACTTCTTTCCATGATGACGGCCAAATCTGATGGCAATTTTTTATATCAGGCTCAGTTTACTTTGTAATTACCCAACTTGTAGGTAATGGGGGTGTCGGTCCTACTAAAGGCAGTGCAGATGAAGTCAAGTGAGTCATGTCATTATTGTTTCTGTGGTTTTAATCTCAAATGGTGATGGAAAGTGGGAGATGGACTGGGATTTAAAAGCCTCCTAGAAATAGTGGACAAGGGGGATCCAGTGGACATAGTGTACTTAGATTTCCGGAAAGCCTTTGACAAGGTCCCTCACCAAAGGCTCTTGCCTAAATTAAGCTGTCATGGGATAAAAGGGAAGGTCCTTTCATGGATTGAGAACTGGCTAAAAGACAGGGAATAAAGGGTAGGAATTAATGGTAAATTCTCAGACTGGAGAGGGGTAACTAGTGGTGTTCCCCTAGGACCAATCCTATTCAATTTATTCCTAAATGAGCTAGAGAAAGTGGTAAACAGTGAGGTGGCAAAGTTTACAGATGACACTAAACTGC
>NC_133769.1:321359091-321361010 GCF_003597395.2 Chelonoidis abingdonii
GAGAAAGTGGATAAGGAAAAGTTATTTACTTATTCCCATAATACAAGAACTAGGGGTCACCAAATGAAATTAATAGGTAGCAGGTTTAAAACAAATAAAAGGAAGTTCTTCTTCACACAGCGCACAGTCAACTTGTGGAACTCCTTACCTGAGGAAGTTGTGAAAGCTGGGACTATAACATCATTTAAAAGAGAACTGGATAAATTCATGGTGGTTAAGTCCATAAATGGCTATTAGCCAGAATGGGTAAGGAATGGTGTCCCTAGCCTCTGTTCATCAGAGGATGGAGATGGATGGCAGGAGAGAGATCACTTGATCATTGCCTATTAGCTTTACTCCCTCTGGGGTACCTGGCATTGGCCACTGTCAATAGACAGATACTGGGCTAGATGGACCTTTGGTCTGACCCGGTACGGCTGTTCTTATGTTCTTAGTATGTTTTGAGGAGGAATTGGGAGGAAAGGCTGGAGCTATGGCCCCCTGGGTCAGGAGAGAATTCCAGTTAATGGTACAGTATGGGAAAAGCCTGGAGAACAGGAGTAGTAGGACCCAAGGGGGTGTATTAGTCATCATGCTGCTTGGGTGGAATGTGGGGGTTGGGAGAGAGGTAGCGTGAAGAAATTATTTAGGCATGAGCCAGTTTGTAAACTGTCAGATGTCAATTGTATTGGAAGCCTTAAAGTTTTCTATTTACATGATCGTAAGAATTACCATACCCAATCAGTCCAGTGGTCCATCTTGTCCAGTCCCTGATAGTGTCTAGTATTAGAAGCTTCAGAGGAAGCTGAAAGAAATCCTACAATGGACAGTTAAAGTTTAACCTGCTCATAGGAAAAGTTTCTTTCTTGCCCCTGTCAGTTAGTGATTGGTTTATACCTTGGAACATGAGAGTTTAAATCTCTAACTGTCTGCCTAATGTAATTGAGTCTAGTGGCCTGTCTAATGTAGAACTGGATATTCTCAGTCACAGAATGGACTAAAACTTTTTTGAATCTTACTAACCTCTTGGCTTCAAAGATAACATAAAGAATGACTCTACTGTGTCAGACCAAAGTGCCAGATGCTTCAGCAGGAATGAACAGAACAGGGAAATTATCAAGTAATCCATCTCTTATTGTCCAGACCCAGCTTCTGGTAGTCAGAAGTGTAGGGGGACCCACAGTATGGGTTTGTGTCCCTGACCATCTTGGCTAATAGCCATCAATGAATTTACCTAATTCTTTTTTTGAACTCAGTTATTCTTTTGGCCTTCATAACCTCCACTAGCAATGAGTTCCACAGGTTGACTGTGCATTGTGTGAAGAAGTGCTTCCGTATGTTTTAAACCTGCTTTCTAATTCTAATATTTTTTGAGGTAGGGCAACCAGAATTACGTGCTGTATTCAAGGTATGGGTGTACTGTGGATTTACTATAGTGGCATTATGATATTTTTCTGTTTTATCTGTCACTTTCCTAATGTTTTCTAATATTTTGTTAGCTTTTTTTGACTACCATTGCACTCTGAGCAAATGTTTTCAGAGAACTATCCACAGTGACTCCAGGATCTCTTTCTTGAGTAGTAATAGCTAATTTAGACCCCATCATTGTGTGTGTGTGTGTGTGTGTGTGTGTGTATATATATATATATATATATATATATATATATATATATATATATATATATATATATATATATATATATATATATATATATATATATATATATATATATATATATATATATATATATATATATATATATATATATATATATATATATATATATATATATATATATATATATATATATATATATATATATATATATATATATATATATATATATATATATATATATATATATATATATATATATATATATATATATATATATATATATATATATATATATATATATATATATATATATATATATATA
>NC_133769.1:321361535-321409639 GCF_003597395.2 Chelonoidis abingdonii
CTAAGATACTGCGCAGAACCCTCAAACTCCCAGGCCTCTGGTAGAGGACCCGAGGTTGAGGAAGACACATACCACCCATAGGGGTGAGAGGGGAATTTTTTTTTTTTATAATATATATAATTTGGGATTATGTTTAACAGGGATATCGTCTGATAATGAATTCCATATGTTAATTGTGCACTGCTTAAAATATTTTCTTTTATTATCAGTTTTAAGTTGTTTGCCCCAGGGAGGTTGTATAACAGTTGTTGGGTACTAGGTTAGATCTGGGGAGACCTGAGTTCAATTCCATGCTCCATCACAGACTTCGTGTGTGACCTTGGTCAAATCACTTAGTCTCCTTGTGTTTCATTTCCCCTTCCGTAAAATGAAGATAATAGCATTTCCCTACATCACAAAGGTGTTGTGAGAATAAATGTATTAAAGACTGTGAGTTGCTCAGATACTGTGGTGATAAGTATGTGTGATAGACAGACAGACCTGGCCTCATATGAGCAGGTTATTCCTTAAGTTTGCTGCCTTCCAATTTCATTGAATGTTTCTTATATTATGAGAGAGTAAACAGAAGCACCTGATTTTCACCTTCTCTATAATACTAATTATTTTAAATATCTCTATCATATCCCCATTTACTCATTTCCTCTTTAAACAGGCCCAATCTTTTCAGTATTTCCTTGCATGGAAGCTTTTCCATATATCTTCATGAATAAATCTCTGGCCCAAATTAACCATCTTCTTACAAAAACTTGTTAACTCCCTTGTCAGCAAAGTGAAAATGAAATAGTCATCCTAAGGAAATTAGATCCCATTCCTCGAAATGATTTTTAGTTCATGCTTAGTTTAAAGTTTTAAAATCCAAACCGTTTACTAGATCCACCTACTAGATTGAGGTATCATATATCGGGGATGTTTTTAAATGATTTTAAGCACACAGTCAGATGCAGACTTTCCGAGATAGGCAGACAGTGTATATGTATACATCTGGAAGTACAGGCACTAAATTGTATCCTTTGGACTTATCATGACATTTCTAGCAAGTCTTTGTTTTGTTTGCCTAATCTCTGAATTTCTCCCTCCTCAAACTACCTAAGATGGCTTCAGAAGGCATCCAGCAGAATGGCTTTCCACTGAGCCTCTGGTGCTCCCAGTTCCATATTGTGTAGCTGCACACCAGAGAATGCACTGCTGCCAACAATAGATTCAAAATATAAAATCAATTGATTATTCATATTAACACCATGAATAAAACATTTCTAACTAGTATCACAGTGTGTGGCACTGGTTGGAATCACTAAGCCTACTGTTGCAGCCCTGTTGCTGCACAAATGTGTGCATCAGCTGCTGTGTAAACAGTGCTTGTGCTGACATTGTAGTTTTTCCTGCAGATCTATTTGCAATAAAGGGGCAGCAGCAGCAGTAGTGTTGTGGTGCTAGTGCTGTACTCACATAGACAAGTTAGGGAGCTAATAAAAAAAAATTGGATTATATTATTCATTATTTCAGTTTTACTGCTTCGGGATTATATTTTATGCCTTTTCTCAGCTAAAAATTATTAGCATAAGAGAAGTGAAAACTGAAAGATACACAAAAAATCTCATAACAGGCGGTGGCCTTGCGTGTGAATCCACTCAGTCATTCTCACGTGGAACCCCACTGACCTCAGAATGGGTCTCATTGTAAAATCAGAGGCACAGTCACTACAAATTTAAGACAAATTTTTAAATTTTGACCTAAAGAAAACGAACCATCCTCATGTGCAATTTCTCTCCCTCCAGTCCATCCTCCCATTCATTTCCTTTGTTGTCCCCCTTCTACCAGTCTCCTAATCTGTTCCCTCTCCCTTCACTCACAGTGGATTTAAATCAGCAAGCAGAAAACATTTATTTAAATGATTATAATTATTTCTAGGGTGATCAGATATTAAGGGGAAAATATTGGGACCACCACGGGGAGGCCATGTGTGTGGGTTTTGTTTTTTTTTAAAACCACTCACCCATCCGAGAGTTCAGTGGCAATTCAGCGGAGACCCCTTTAGTCGCGGACAGTCTTCGATGGTATTTGGCGGGGGGTGCTTCTGTCTTTGGCGGCAAGGTTTATTACCCGCCGCCGAAATACCACCAAAGACTGTCCATGACTGAAGGGGTCTCTGCTGAATTGTTGCCAAAGACCAGGAAACAAAATATCAGGACAAATAGCCTCCCGACCATGCTGTGGTTGGGACGTGGGACAAACTCCTCAAAATTGGGATAGTCGACGTCTGGTCACCTTAATTGTTTCTCATTTGTAATTTAAATTATTTTTCCAAAGAAAAGTTCATTGTCACTGGTTGATTAAACCATTAAAACATATTGAGTTGATTATTCAAACTAACTGTAGCTTGGATGCTAGATGTGGTACTTTTTTGCTAACCAGGAGAATTAACTACAACTATATACATTTATTTAAGCAATTACATAGCTTACTTTAGATTCTTATTTCTGTTGTTTTTTCCATTATATTAAAATGGTGCATCTTGTATTATTTACTAGATATTGAACTATTTATTCATGGTTTGTGTCCAGCTGAATTTGGATGGAAAATGGAATTCAATTTAAAAAGCAAAAAGAGCATTTTGAAGTATTGGTTGGAAAAAATCTGGTATTTTCATTTAATCTCTAATTGTTGAAATTTACAGGAGAGGCTACACTCTGAAGAATGTTAGATGACTGAATAGTCTGCAAAACTAAAAATAAAAGTAATTAACCCAAAAGCACAACAGAAACTGAAAGACTGCCATTTGGAAAAAGGTGAAGACCAATTTTTCCTCCATTATAAAGAATGAAAATGAAATAAATGACTTTTAGTGCCATATTTATAAAGCTTGACCTCAAAAGTTAAATATTCTTCCCCATAACATTTAAAAATAATCTTTAACTCATTAAACTTTATGAGGAGGACTCATTAATTCAGCTCATCATTTTTTATGTCTTTTTGAAATATTTGATAAAGTAGAGTGAGTGTAGGCCTTCACGTAAGTTGCTGTCAATTCAAATTTAATTTTAAATACATTTGTTTTTTAAATAAATACTTAACATAAAATGGATTTTTATTTAAAAATCCAAATATTTAATTAAAAAACTTATCCTGCTTGTTGCTGCTGTTAAGGATTTTTAAGACATCCAAATGTAGTATCAGGAGTCTGTGCTCTCTTCTGGTGCTTAATTTTTGGACCAGTAATAATTGACAGATGATTTACAATTGCAGGAACTGAAACCCAGCAGAACCCTCCAAATCTTTTGAGTTCCCTGGATGATGAGGGTGCACAGCACCTTGCAAGGTCACACATTAACTAACTTAAACAGTTGATTAGTGTAAAAACTGAGGGTCTAGTTACAGTATAAACAAAGACATTGTAATGTGAAGTACAAAATGAACAAATTGATCTTGTTCAGAATGTTGTATCTGAACTGGACATGTAAAAACTTCTTATAAAATAGTATTTGTCAGTATACTAAACCTATCAGCAAGAGAAATGAAACTAGTTTTAGAAAACATACATTGCGGCTATTGTTCAAAATATAGTGTTGCATTCTGTTTTGAGTTGCACTTCTTTGTTTTTGTATCTTTCTGCACTTACAAAGAAGTGCTGAGTTGACATAAAGGAAGATAGGCAACCATCATAAATTTTTAGTAATGGAGGGTCTGTGCATATATATCCATTGGAAATACACTTCTGTCATTATAAAATATTCTGGAACATAAACCCTTTCCACAGTTTTTCTCTCTTTTAATAAGTAAACACCTCTGTGGTGTAAACTCCTCATTTGGGATTAGTCAGATCTGATTAATACAGGATGAGAATCCTCCATGAGCTGGAATCTTATTTTCTAATCCAAAGGCTAACCAGAAATGTTAAAAGAACAGATCAGACCCTGCACCATGCAGATAGATACTTTGGAGTTAAGACGATTTAGAGTGCTCTGTAAAATTTATTATACTAGTTTGAACAAAACAAGTTTTATTTTATAGGAAGTGTTTCTTAATTGACTGCAAACAGTTCTTAGTGGATGCCTATAAGGATCAGGAAGGTATGCCTACACTTAGTCATGTTAACACTGTGTTCCAATTTGCAGTCATGGAACAAGAACAGGATCCTGCTATTCTAGAAGATGCAAACATTAAAGCTATTAAAGAAGAGTTCAAGAAAGCCTTTGTCTTTGTCAATAAAGGACTGAATACAGATGAATTGGGTCAAAAGGAAGAAGCAAGGAAGTACTATAAGCAAGGACTTGACCACTTGCTTAGAGGAGTTAGTATTCCATCACGAGGTCCTGAATGTATAGGATCCCAATGGGACTCTGCCAGACAAATGCAGCAAAAGATGCAAGAGACTTTACAAAATGTTAGAACTCGGCTGAATATTCTAGAACAAAATACCCCTGCTATGCAAACTAATGCCATCACAATGAATGTGCCTCTAGAGGCGCCCAAGTTATACCCAGTGATTCCCACTAATGAAAAGCCAGAAAGGCCCCCTGCACCTTATTCTCTTATTCCACCATCTGGGCCGCCTGCAGAAAATGAAAATGTTGCAACTACAAGCAAAGGGCAACTTCCGGCTATGACTCCTTCATCTCCAAAAGCTCACTCGCTACCACATGAAGCTCCTCCTGTGTATACCCCTCAAGCTACTGATGGACACTATACTGTATCTTACGGTACAGACTCTGGGGAGTTTTCATCAGTTGGAGAGGACTACTACACAAAATGTACTCAGCCACCTCCCCTTGAAAGTCTAGGAGTAGATGCAGATGAATTGATCCTGATTCCCCAAGGGGTACAGATATTCTTTGTGAGTCCTGATGGGCAGGTTAGTGCTCCTTCGTATCCTGGATACCTGCGCATTGTGAAGTTCTTGGACACTGATGGTGCAATGGCCCAGAATCGTCCCCCTGCGTTTCTTCAGGTAACAGTTGGTGTGGTGTTTAACTTTAGAATACATTGTGTCTGTTATCAAATTTTGCATACCTGCTAGAACTTTGTAATCTGAGCCATTTGGGCTCCTGCACTTCTGAGCCAAAACCTTCTTCTCTTGTGTTACTTTGAAAGAACCTGTAGGTAGTGAAAGAGTAGTTCTTTGTACATTTATTGTATGCATAGATGCCACTAAAACATGCTGTTGTGTCTGAAGAAATAGCTCTTTCGTCTGAGAGTTCCAGAACACCAAACGTTTCAACGGATTGCTCATTTGGAATGGGTTGGCTTTTAACACTCTTTTGATCTTATAGAACTCGTTTTCCCTTTCCTCAGGTAAATTTGATCTATTGAATGATATATTGCCATAACTGAATCTGTGTATAAAGGGTCAGCTTTAAATGGACTTAAATACTTAACTTTCTAGTAGCAAAGAGTCCTGTGGCACCTTATAGACTAACAGACGTTTTGGAGTATGAGCTTTTGTGGGTGAATATCCACTTCATTGGATGCATGTCCCACGAAAGCTCCTGCTCCAATACATCTGTTAGTCTATAAGGTGCCAGAGGATTCTTTGCCTCTTTTACAGATCCAGACTAACACGGCTACCCCTCTGATACCTAACCTTCTAGCTGACCATGCCAGTGTGGTTTACTTGGATAACCACAGTTCTGAATTTGTGGTGTATGTCCAACCTACTTATGTAAACTAGGGATGGAACAGACTTTTTAGGTTATCTAGTCCATTTTCTTGCCAGTGCAGCATTGTTTCCTTGTATACGTTTAGTACTGTTTTTCCAGCTTGGTTTCAAACTTCAGTCTCTTCTTTTGAGAGCTTGTTTGTTTGGATCTCCTTATCCTTGTCTACAAGAGGGACGTATTCCCACCACTGGTTCAGCTCCACAAGTGTTAGCAGCACTAGAAGCTCTAGACAGCTCATTGGCAGCCATGCCCATTCTTTACACTGTGTCATGTAAACCTGCTCTGAGTGGAGCAGAATGGCATATGGAATGTAAATCTAGCACCTGTTTGGCATTAGGTTCCCTCTACTGCTGAAGCTGGGTTTCCTGGGGCTCAGTAAAAGGCTGCTATGCTGTATGATAGCCTTGTGGAAGTGAATTTTATTTGTTCCTTATTTAACTTTGGTGGCAGTCTATTGAAACTGTCCCAACAATACACTTTTCAGGGTCATTTGAGGCTTTTTTAATAAAACAACATGGGAACCTTGGAGTCTGTGATGCTAATCTGTACAGATCCTTTACCCTTCAACTGACATTACTTTTGGCATATCGGAAAAAGCATGATTCTTTAATTTATACAAATAAATGTATTTGTCCTTTTCAGGTTTGTGATTGGCTGTATCCTCTTATGTGCAACCAGTCTCCTGTTCTGTGCTGTAATACTGGAGTCTACATGTTTCCAGATTTGATGTCGCAGGTGCCAGGATCCCACGTGGGAGTAGTGCTGTCTTCAGAACTCCCAGCAGCTGACAGAGAGCTTTTTGAAGATCTGTTAAAACAGATGTCTGACCTCAGAGTCCAGGTAAATTCTAGGGCAGTAGTTTTAAACCAAGGATAAAAGATGCAACAAATTATAACTGCATAACAGGTATAACTTTTGGGGTCTTACATAAGAGTAATCTGGATCACTTGGTAAGCTGGGCAGAGTAATATGCATTTTAATACAGCCACATACAAACATAATACATTTAGAAAAACACTATTGGAGGCAGTATTTAAGGATATGGGGGACTATATCATGGAAAGCAGTGAGTTCCCAAAAAAGGCTAATATGATTCTCCAGGGAAATATTGAGTAGAAGGGCACTATTATCTAGCAGTGGTGAGACCATTGTTTGACTACCGTGTCCAGTTCGAATAGAACTTCAAAAATGATTAGAGAGCTGGAAAGCATGCTTCAACAGAAGAATTTTAAAGAGCTGAATCTACTTAGCTTACTGCAGAGAAGGTTAAGAGGTCACTTGACCAGTCTATAAGCACCTACACAGGGAAAAGATATCTGATATTAGAGGACTTTTTTTAATTTAGCAGACAAAGGAATAACAAGATCCAGTGGCTGGAAGTTGAAGTTAGAAGAATTCTGATTTGAAATAAGATGATGATTTTTAGCAGTGAAGGTAATGAAGCATTGGTGAATCCATCATCACTTAAAGGCTGTAAATCAAGACTGGTTGCCTTTTTAAAAGATAAGCTCTTCTTTTACCGCCAGAACTCAATAGTGTTCATGAAGGACCCAGTCCTGCAGTGTTATGTCCAGGGAGCCCCCTTTGGCCAATGTAAAATCCTTTTAACCTCAGTGCAGCACTATGTTGGCACAGGATCCTGTATGCAAGGCATTGCAGGATTGAGGCTTTACTTAGCAGGGGAAAATGACTTCCTCCAGTACAGGAATTATTTGGTGAATTTTTCTGGTCTGTGTTTATGCAGCAGTTCAGACTAGATGTCCATAATGGTCCTTTAATGGCCTTAAAATTCCATGAATCTATTAATTTGCCCTGATATGATGATGCAGGTGCCAAGATCCCATGAGGGAGTAGGATTATCTTCAGAACGTGCAGCAGCTGACAGAGAACATTATGAGGATATGTTAAAACAGATGTCTGACCTCAGAGTCCAGGTAAATTCTAGAGCAGTGATTTTAAACCAAGGATAAAAGATGCAAATTGTCACTGAGTAACAAGTGTAACTTTTATAGTGTTTAAAACTCTCACATGGGCTTCTATGGTAGCTGGTGGTGGTGGAGAGCTCTGCAACAAAGGTGAATTCTGGTTCTGGTCTTGCCCCTTAATCTAAAAGGGCTTTGAAATGCTGCAGAGTTTATCCCTTGGGAGGGAGTTTCTTCTGGTTAAGAAAACATCCCAACCCCATTCTGTAATCAGTATGCTTGTGATTACATGATAGCATTGAGCACCCCCTCAACAATATTTGCTAGAAGGATGCTGGCAACAATGAGTGGGGGAAATTCCCAAGGTTCTGCTGTGGATTATTACTTGTTTAGTGCTGACAGTGAGTCAGCTTGCTTAGATGCAAAGGACCTCTGGAGAAGAGGATGAGTGGGGAAATATTTTAGGAATTTTAAAGAAATATGACATAACTTATTAAAAATAACACAATTAAGAAAGAGGAAATAGATTTCCTCAATTATAATGTGTTCTCTGTAGAACCCCATTTACGGTAGTTTAATTTTTCTCAGAATTGTCAGCCTTCTAACAAGTATTTCTATAAAGGTTCTAATTTTGGTAGAACCAGATGTCTGTAAACTCAAAATATGTTACCAAATTGTTGTTTGCTCTGGAGAGTAATGTATATTTAGTGCCTACAGCAGGGGTCGGCAACCTTTCAGCAGTGGTGTGCCAAGTTTTCGTTTAGTCACTCTGATATAAGGTTTCACGTGCCGGTCATACATTTTAACATTTCTAGCAGATCTTTCTATGTTTTTACATACAACAATAGTTCAGTTATATAGTAAAGTGAATAAGGTTTTTAAAATGTTTAAGAAGCTTAATTTAAAATTTAAATTAAAATGCAGAGGCCCCCAGACCAGTAGCCAGGACCTGGGCAGTGTGAGTGCCACTGAAAATCAGCTCACGTGCCGCCTTTGGCACGCGTACCATAGGTTGCTTACCCCGGCCTACAATATGCTTAGCACTGTGCAATACATACAAATAGTTAGTCCCTGTTCTGAAGAACTTGTTTTGCATGTCATTCCATTAGACATGGGAGAATGACTTAAAAGGTAAAATGCAACAAAACACTGACTTCATCTTTTTAATTAGCAAGTCACTACTTCTGTGACACGAAAGTAGTAGGTGTGGTGGCTTGGCAAATTGTGAGGGCATTCCTTCCTTAGGGAGCAACATAGAGAAATGCACGGGAAAGGGTTTGGAAGGAGACAAATGGGACATGAAGCCTCATGTAAATCAAAAGGACCAAAAGGGAAACACAGCAAGAGACAGATCTGAGATGCAGGCAGATGCATGAAGGGATATTTCCTCTTGGAATAACATGTATATTTGGATTCAGTGATTTTTGATTTGCAAATGTTCAGTATTTACTAGGAAAGTAAAACTTTTTTTTCCTTTTCTTTTTTTTAAGTACTTCATAAGCTGGTGGTCTTGATTTAATACTAAAAATATGTAATATTCACTATATATTGTTGGGTATTTGCCAGGGGTATTTTTTTATCATCAGTGTCCATGATCAGTAAATCCCACTCCCTGACCTTGCAAAATACTGTCTCCCTTTCTACTAACCAAGTCGCCTAATGTTTGTTGTTGAGAGAATCCACTTGAGACTCTTACAATATCATGGAAGAGTTGTGAGTATTTCTTGGCTTTCTGTAATGACTGGCTGATCATACTTACGAGCTATCATAAAGTTCTAAGTTATTTCTTTCATTGAGGAGACAGTGCTTTTCAATTTCAAGAATTCTGACCAATATGCTGAAATAGGATTTGACTGTGAAGCTTTTCTTAGAAGAGCATTTATCTTTAAAGTTGCTGTGTTGGCAACCAACTCTTAAGACCATTTTAAAGTATTTTATCAAATTCAAAATAAAATTTAATACTGCTTTGTCTAATTTTAAAAGATTCTAGAAATCATCATCTAAACGTTAGTGGCATTTATAAAGTATGTGGGGGGGCGGAGGGGGAAGCATTACAGAGTCTTGTTTGTTGGCTTCTGAATGTTTAGCTAAATTGTTATTCCCCTCCTCCCCCCTTTTTAATACAGTACTGATGAGGACATAATTAGCAACTATATGTCATGTCTAACAAAATAACATGAGTTTTACTCTACATTGCAAAACAATCTATTTTTGCTTTATAATGACTCACTTAAGGAGCTTACAGTATAGAGGATTAGTCAACGATACAGCTGCACCCAGATAAGTTAGTTTATAGTTTGTATGTTTTTTTTTTTTTCTAACAGGTATTTTAATCGTTTACATACAAGATAGTGTACACATTCAAAAATGGGATCCTATACTGTTATCAAACAATAATTGGTCATTTTCTTGGAGTTGTGACTAATATACTAAAGTCACTGACATGAGAATGGTAGGGCAATACTGGAGGTGAATCTCTGCATGCAAATCATACAGATTATGTTGCAATGTTCATCTTCTAGTAGCGTGTTATTTAGTATCTCTGGCTGTTCAACAAAAAACTAAGCTCATCTGTTTTTGGACTTCTTTTTCTCTGTTCACTTTACTCCTACTGTAACAGTCCTGTTCCATGCCCCCATTTTACTTTATTTTCTGAAAATATTTATTGAAATACATTCCTCAGATTCTCCTGTCTAGTATTTTTGTGCCTTATTTGATATCTGTTCCTGGATGGTGGTAATAACCATTCTTTTCCGTTGGTCCTAGACAAATCTTTTTTTTTTTTTTTTTTTTCTTTTCCCCAGAACTTTAACCAATACTCTCTTCACCGCTATAGATTATTTCTAGCTAAAGAAGTCAGAGAAAATTAAGGCGAGTTTTTAACTCTACTTAATTTTAACAGGAAACAGTAGTAGTAAAGTTAAATACCAGGAGGGTCAAAGTAAAGTCCATTACATACTAAAATCATATTAATGGGGATAGCTCAGTGGTTTGAGCATTGGCCTGCCAAACCCAGGGTTGTGAGTTCAATCCTTGAGGGGGCCATTTAGGGGTCTGGGGCAAAAATCTGTCTGGGGATTCTTCCTGCTCAAAGAAGGGGGTTGGACTAGATGACTTCCTGAGGTCCCTTTCAACCCTGATATTCTATGCTTCTAATCCTATTAATTGCAACAAAATTGCTTTATGAAATATAGTAGCCAGTCTGGTCTTTGCCACTGCTACCTCTGAGTGACTGACAAACTTTTGCAGTCTAATTTAGAGATAAAGGCAGTAAAGCAGCCCCCCTTGGCCTGAAGAGAAGGCAGCATCATACACCATTCTGCAGTGTTCCTGGCTGTGCCAGTCTGTAAATGGTCCAGCAGCTCAGGGCTTGAATAAATTTCCTTTTTATTTATAAATTTGGGAGGGGAAGAGAAGAGGGAGCAAATTCCCAGCAAAGCTGTGTTTTGTTGTTGCAGCTGGACTGTCTGGGCAAAGAAAGAACAGATGGGGCTGCAGCTCCCATACTTAACAGCAGCAAAGCATTGTCTTCCCTCTTAAAAAAATAAAATGGAAAGATGGACATGTTTCTATTTTTTCTTACATTAAACCCCCAAAATAGAGTTCTCAGCTCTGTTAATTTGCCAAACACTCCTGTTAGTAAGTTTCCACTCTAATTAGACCAAAAAGTCTACAATTTTTGTTTTAAAATGCTTATTAGAAAAGTTTCTAAAAAAAATATTGCTGTGGAAAAAGTCATTGAATCTCTTCCTTGTCCCATAGCAGCACACAGGCTTTCATCCATTCTCTGCTCATTTATCTCAGAAATAAGTAACTTAATCTGAGGTTTTTGAAGATATTAGGCATTGCAACATGCAGAACAATGTCTAAAGTCTCCTTAAAAGGTCACCAGAAGGTAGGAGCTTGTCACTTTTGAAAATGAGGGTTTGGCTCCTAAGTCACTTCAGCTTTATAACACTGAGTGGAGGAACACCTAAATACCTTTTTAAAAATCTTGATCTCAGCTACTGTGGTTAATGGAGACCATCTAAGTACTGAACTAAGATAACTTGGTAGCTTGCTAAATACTTTATTTTCATGAATGTGAATTTCATTCCTTAGGCTTTGGAAGCTTCAAGTGATGTGATTAACCTGGCCCAGACTGTACGCATCCAACCAGAGCCTGAAGGAGGAGAGAGAGAAAGAGAGTTACCCGAGTGGAGTGAGAAAGTAGCCCATGGAATCTTGTCAGGTACTACCAGAATCGGGGATTCATGTTTAATATAATTGTCCTGCTAGTAGTGTTTAAACACTATATTTTGATTAGACATTGTTGCTGATGAACATTTTGTGGGGCAGGGGAGCTAGATCCACAAAGATTACTTAAGTTCTGTTGCAGTGCCTGACTTTAGGCACCCAGCCACCTAGTTGAATCCATAGCTTTGAGTAAGGCACCTAGATTTCCTGTACAATGCATGGGGAGAGTTAGATGCCTAAAAATTAGGATTCACTATAGATAGCTAGTTTAGGTGGCTCTCCAACTCTGTGCTAGTAGGAAATTGGAGGAGGGAGGTATGACCTCAGTCAAGCTCATTAAAGGGAGTTGAGCACTTAAATCTGAGTCAGAGGGAGGCGCCTCCCGTCACTCAGGATTCACAGCCTTGACTTCTCTCTTGGACATAGGATTGACCTTGCCTAGGCACCCTTCTCACAAAAACAGAGGAGAAGATGATGCCCTCTCTCTCCTTACACCCATTAGCCAGGTGGTTAGAGACCCACCAGGTTCAGTGCCCACTCTGCCTAACTGGAGCAGAGACTTGAACTCTGGTCTTCCACCTCCCCAGGTGAGTGCCCTAAGCACTGGGCTGTAGAGTCGATCTCTCTCTGACCCAACAAATATTTATTTTATACAAAGTGAAACAACTGCAGAAGCTGAGAGCACCCCACTCCAGACTACTGCATAGCCAAGTGGTTAGGGCACATACCTGAGAGCAGGGGGACCTGGGTTACAGTCCCTGCTTCTCTCTGGCAGAGTGGAAATTTTAACCTGGGTCTCCCATATTCTGAGTGAGTGCTCTAACCACGCAGATATATAGTATGTGGGGCACCACCATCTCCACTATTTTTGTGTGGGGCCTGATCCACTAAGCATGCCCTAAGACTGTCTGTCTCCTAAGGTGAGATTGGTGGGGAACACCTAATCTGAGATCCCACCATGAGTTAGGCACCTGGTGTCAGGATTTAGACAGCTGTGTGCATGCCAACCACCAGCAGAAACTTAGACCCCTACAGGTTTAGATGGTATCTGAGTGAAGGTTCTGAGAATCTAAATGTTAAGTGCCTAAATCCCTTTGTGGATCTAGCCCTGAATGATTCAAGCCACTGAAATGAAACTGTTTTAGTCCTTTATGATTATATTAGAGAAAACAGACATCTGATTCTTAAAGAAAAGATAAGCATTCTGTAATGGTTCTGTACTCCAGGTATGCGGTGACAGAAGAATAAATTTGTCTGTTATAGAATCATGTTTCCAGTACATTAGGCCTGCATTTCTTTGTGCTGTGCTTGCTTGTGGGCTAATGGGGGTAAACTGAGCTGCTCTTGAATGACTCAGTACTGCTTTTTATAAGAGTGCAGAGAGTAGTTGTGGGTAACTGTTCCTATGCTCCCAGAGTTCTCTCCTGCTGATCACACCTCCTGTTCAGTGTGTGACTCTGGTGGGAGGGTTAATGAATGCTAATAACACTCTGCTCTCTCCATCTCATACTTAACTATGCTGGAGCAGGGTCTATATCATGAAATTGAAGCTTGGATAAGGGTTAGCTAGGTGTGACTGAAATCAGACAAGTTGGAGGTAATGTGGTGGTTGGGGAGGCAGCAGAAAGAAGAGTTGTGGAAATTCATTTGTGCTAGCACCTCTGACTGAGGGAGTACATCTGCCATTTGCAATACTGGTGTGTAATTTAGGTATGTTAGGAGGGAGGAGAAAATACTGCCAGAAGGCCAGTCTGTAAATACTACACATCATAAGATAATTTGTTTTGAAGGAGCATCCTGGTTGAGTTGGGGTTTGGTCAAGGGAGCAGAATATACTGGCAAAGCAATCCACAAAGGAGCTTCCAAATTGCGAGAACACATTCAGCCAGAAGAAAAACCTTTGGAAGTAAATCCAACTGTAGCAAAGGGGCTGCATGTAGCAAAACAAGCAACTGGAGGAGCTGTAAAAGTCAGCCGGTTTTTGGGTAAGATGTTCTGCATCTGAATTCTGCAAAAAGATGTTGTGTTGTAGGGGTAGGCAACCTATGGCACGTGTGCCAGAGGCAGCATGCAAGCTGATTTTCAGTGGCACTCACTCTGCCCGGATCCTGGCCACTGGCCCTGGGGGTTCTGCATTTTAATTTTAAATGAAGCTTCTTAAACATTTTTAAAAACTTATTTACGCTTTATAGAAAGAGACCTTCTAAAAACATTAAAATGTATTACCGGCACACACAACCTTAAATTAGAGTGAATAAATAAAGACTTGGCACACCACTTATGAAAGGTTGCTGACCCCTGTAAAATGTATTGAATGTGCAGACTGTAAACACACCCTGTTTGCTCGGGTTTCTGAAGTGCAGTAGCTAGATGAGTTAATGAACTGACCTCATTTACGGATCACTTGGCTAGTCCTGGTTATCGTTAGTGTGAGATCAGAATTAGCCCCAAAGTATCATACCATATTTGGCCTTTTAGAAAGCAAGTGGTGTGGGGGCGGCAGGGGGGGGTTGTCCCATTCTCTTCCCCCCCCCCCCACCATCCAAAGATCAAACAGATTGCTCCGATATATTTCATGGATTTCTGCAATCTTCCATTTATTTTAAAATGTTAGATTGGACTCTCCATGTTGAATTAAATGGCTAAAATTGACTGTTAGCTTTGGTGCCAAAAGTAGCTGGTTTTATTTATTTGTTTAGTTGTTAATGTCAGTTTTTAAAGGTTATGGTTGAAGAGGAGTCCAGCTTCTACAATTAGCAAAACACAGAGGTACCAATATAGAGTGGTGTGGGTTTTTTTGTTTGTTTGTTTTTCAAATCGAGGGGCTTAAAATTAGGCCTCTATTGAAATGTCTAAGTATGAAGTTAGAAGTGGCCTAGTGTTCAGAGGTGTTGAGCAGCCCCAGTGCCTATTGATTTCATTCTCTTATTAATTATTTGCATTATTATGGTAGTGCCTGTAGGCCCCAACCACAACTAGGACCCAGTGAGTTGGGTATTAGTCACCTGGAGGAGCTCGTGAAAGTAAGAGACACTGTGCCCTCCTGACCAGCTTACATCTATTTAAACAAGGCAGAAAAAAGGCAAGAAGGTATTATCCCCAATTTACAGATGGGAAACTGAGTCACAAAGAGTTGCCCCAGATTGAGTTTATGGACTAGTCTACACTACAAGTGCTACATTGGCACAGCTACACTGTCTGGTGAAGATGCTCTATGCTGACAGGAGACAGCTCTCCTGTCAGCGTAACTACTACACCTCCACAAGAGTTGTAGCTATGGGTACGTCCAGACTACCCGCCATATCGGTGGGTAGCAATCAGGTTTTTTTTTTTTCAGAGATTGATATATCACGTCTCATCTACGCTGAAGTTGCGTATCTTACATCAACCCCTCCTCCCAGTGTAGACCAGGCCAATGTCGATAGGACAGCGTCTCCTGCCAACATAGCACCGTTCACATTGGTGCTTCGATCAGAGTAACTTGCCTCGCTTGGGAAAAGTGGCTTTTTCACACCCCTGAGCAACATAAGTTATATCAATGTAAGTGTAGACTTGCCCTATGACAGAACTAAGAAATTAACTTAGATGTTGATTTCAAGTCCAGTGCCTTAACCACAAGATCATCCTTCCTCTTTTAATGGGAGCTGGGGCTGCTCAGCATCTCTGAGAATCAGGCCACTTCTATTTAGGTGCCTAAATATGAATTTAGAAGCCTCTTTCTCATGAACAGAATAAAATTGCAACAACTTTAGACTTTAATAGAACTTTTAATTCAACCAAATTTTTTTTTTCCCTCCATTTGACAAGAACTTTGAGACTCAATCTGAATACTTTACTTTTTTTTGTGTGTTAGTTGAAGGGGTGTGTTCAATAGCAAGCAGTATTGGAAAAGAGTTAGCCCCACATGTGAAGAAGCATGGGAGCAAATTGGTTCCTGAGTCGCTTAAGAAAGACAAAGATGGAAAGTCCACTTTTGATGGTGCCATGGTTGTAGCAGCAAGTGGAATTCAAGGTAACAATTCTAAATGCATGCTGCAAGCTACATAACTCTCATTTTGCAATGCGTTGAGTTAAAATAAACCATTTGAATATATTTATAGGGTTTTCAACAGTATGGCAAGGTTTGGAAAGTGCAGCAAAATGCATTGCTAATAGTGTTTCAACCGAGACTGTTCACACTGTCCAGCACAAGTAAGTTACATTTTTATCAGCTTAGTAACTGGTTTGTCTCCTACTATAAACTAGGATCATGTATGAACAATGGCCAGCATATATGCCTGTTTGTTAAACTTTTAGACTTTACAAAATTATAGCAAATCTTACTATACAGGATAAAATCTCTTTGCACTAGGTATACAGTAAATGATTTTGTTGTAAGTGAATAGTGACAGGCTTGCCCTCTACCTAAAACTGATTTCTGTATATACTTGTTCATAAGCGGAATATTTTTGGTAAAAAAGTGATGCATCAAAGAGCAGGGGTTGGCTTATAAATGGGTCCACATCAAAATGTGGTGATTTTTAAACTCTATGGAATCATTGAACTGAATATCTAATACATTGTCCTTTTGTTTACCTGGAGCATTCACAAGCACGGAGCCCCTCAGCTCCCTGTGGCCGCGGTTTGCCATTCCCAGCTGCAGGAAGTGGTGCACCCCTATTGGCTGGGAACGGCAAACTGCAGCCACTGGGAGCTGAGGGGCTCTGTGCCTATGAACACTCCAGGTAAACAAAACTTCCCGACCCTCCAGCAGCTTACCCTGACGGGCTGGGAGCAAAAGTTTTCCAACCCCAGAAACATAGGGTCGGCTTATGAAAGGGTCACACAAGTTTTTTTGCTATTTTTACTTGGGATATCGGCTTATACTTGTTCATTAGCCTGTTCGTTTATATACAGTATGTAACTGAGTAAATGTCCCTAAGGCAGTGGGTTTTCAAACTTTTCTGGGGACCCAGTTTCTTCAACTGTGGTGCTTGCGACCCAGCGGAGCTGGAGATGAGGGGTGTAGGAGGGGCTCAGGGCTGGGGCAAAGAGTTGGGGTGCAGGGGTGAGGGCTGTGGGGTGGGGCTGGGAATGAGGGGTGGGGGGGAGGCTTTGAGCTGTGGCAGGGGTTGGGGTGTGGGAGGGCGTCAGGGCCTGGGCTGGCGATGCATGCTCTGGGGTGGGGCTGGGGATGAGGGGTTTGGGGTGCAGGAGGGGTTCCATGTTTGGGGGGGGGTGTCTTGGGGCAGGAGACTGGGGCACAAGGTTGGGGCTCAGACTTACTGGGAGCTGCTCAAGGTCAGCAGTGCAGCTGGGGTGCAGAGGCAGGCTTCCCGTCTGTCCTGGCGCTGTGGACTGCACCGCGCCATGGAAGCAGCTAGCAGAAGGTCCCGCTTCTAGGCAGAGGCACACAAGTGGCTTCACCCAACTCTTGCTGACAGGCACCACCCCCCGCCCCTCACAGTTCTCATTGGCCAGTTGCTGGCCAATGGGAGTGCAGACCTGGTTCTGAGGGTGGGGGCAGTGCATGGAGCCTCATGGCCCCGCTGCGTAGCAGCCAGACCTGCTGCTGGCCACTTCCAGGGTACAGTGCGGTGCCTTAGTTCTGCAGCACCACCAACAGGACTTTTAACGTCCCAGTTGGTGGTGTTGACCAGAGCAACCGTGTGCCTGTTGTGCTGCAACCCATTTGAAAAATGTTGCCCTAATGGATTTATTTTTTTAACTCTGCGGTCTAAATTAGTACAACTTTGAGAGATGTAGGTAGAAATCCTATTCAGATTTTAATGTGTGTATTTCAACATTATTTAAAAAAACAACCCTGTCTAGCTAAAATACTTCAAACTTTGAGTCACTTCTAACTCTAGTTGAGTCTTCACTGTTTTGGTTTACCAAAGTTTAACAAATTCAGATGAAGATGAGATAATCTGGTGTACAAGGAAGGAGTTTCAGCTACAAGTAGGTGCAAAGGAGGACATAGAGGAGTTAAGGAAACTTAAAACATAGGCCTCAGCAATAGAGATATTGAATAGAGCATTTAAAGTTAGGGTGGACATAAATACAGATGTTGCCAGAGACAAGTAAGAGGGGGCAGAAAGGATAGGAGGATTTAGGAGCATGTGGTACTACCGTGATGGGAAGAAAAATGATGATGGTAGAGATCGTCTGAAGAGATGAGAACTTCAAACTGGGAGATATGAAAAGGAATGTTGGAAAGATGATGACCTAAGGTGAAAGGGTGCAAGTGTTGATCTGGAAAACAATACAGTAGGCATGATCAGAACTGGGAGGTTCAGTAAAGGCACTTAGGTAACAAGGGAGTCAGTGACAAATGATCTAGCAGCAGCCAGGTCAAGGTGGTACAAGTAAATGCAAACAGATCAGAAGAGCACAAAGAAGCAGGTAAAACAATGAGTAGACAAACAATATAGAACAGAGGTCACTGGTGAAAAGTTCAAGTTCTCTGCATTTCAGAATGGAGGCTGTGGATATACTCCTGGAATGCATTTTGGGGAGATGGCAAGCAGGTTGGTGATGGGTCTTTTATAGGCAGCTGCAAGAAATGCATTAAGGCTTATGGTAGGCTGGGCATAATGCCTGCAGGTGGCATGGAAAGATCATTAGTCTTACACCCTGGATACAATGACATTTCACTTTTTAACACGTTTTACTTTATTCTACAGAGTGGGGAGTACGGAAATGTGTTTATAAATATCTGCAAGAGCTTTGGAAATATTAGCAGATATTGCTATTAGCAGATCTATAGATTTAAGCATGTTTCTCAGACATGCCCAAAGGTGTGAGTAATCATCAGTCTCATTGGGGCTTGTATTGTGTGTATATTCCATATGTCTAAAATGACAATTTTAGAACAGTCTGACTAATCAAAACTGCATCACTGTTACCTGGCTGTCTAATGGTATCTTACGCCTAATGAACTGTCCTACTTATTTCTAATAGGAAGTGGCTGGAGGAGCTGTATTAGTACTCTGCTGCCATTTAAAATCATTTTAATGTTTGTTTTTATTTTAGATATAAAAATAGGAAACATGGAGATCAGCTATCAACAGCCACTAAGAGTGACAAGCAATAAGTAGCTAAATTTTGCAGTTAACTAAAACTTACAGTATTTGATAATTGAAGATTCGCCCTCATCTCTTGCATTTGGCTCTATCCAAACATGTTTTAAAATCCTACAAGGTCTTTTTAAGCTGGTTTCAGTTTATGTGGCAGAACTGTGTTTTCTATAAGACAACTGTAAAAATCAGCATAATGGACGTTAAAGGAACGCTGTTAGGTTTCCACCAAGCTACAAGTGTTCTGGACTTGAATGTAGCTGCAGAACTACTAGCTCTGTTTGGGTGCAAATGAAGTAAGTGGCCTCTAACTACTTAGGTTCTTATATCGGTGTCCTTCATTCTAGTATCTGAGTGCATCTTGACACGTTTAAAAACAAAAACTCTCTCAGTTGAGGCACTCAGATTTTGAGCTGGGGTGAAGACTCAATTTATCAAATCTTGTATATAGGGCTTAGGAAGAAAGCTAAATTGACTATACACTTTGGCATTGGATGTACCATAATCTGTACAGCTACCTGTTGCAGTGATGCTGCGGCAAATTTATTTAGTGTATCAGTGGAGGAAATAACTAATCAAACTGGCAAATATTTACTCCTTCTTGCTGTCAACTAATTCTGTGATCTGCAAATTAGACCATGATCATGATTAAGGCTGCTACTCTATTAACAGAGAATATTAAATACAAATATGAGGTTTTTTTCTCATTTAGTTTGAGTGCTTGGTCCAGCCCTCAGTAGACAGGGCTGCTCTTCTCATATTAGATAAGGACCCAGACTTTGGTACTCCTAACATAATACATTACCTCCACCCTTTTTTAAAAAAAAAAATCTGAGCTGGGTCTTGCAGGAGGCTCAGCCCAGATGGTGAAGCAAAGGTGGTTCAGCACTGCTGGGATTCTGGGATCACCAAGACTATTTCTGGCCTGCTCTTATTTATGCATGGCACAATGCATCCCAAGGGGCTGTGTGGCAACTTGGAACAGTTGGATTGCAGAGTGCTCTGGCCATTCTCCTGTGCTAGTCCAATACAGGAATGTGTTATGCTGGCCCTATCTTGCTGGAGAAATTCCTAAATGGTGAGATCTGGTTGCTTACCTGCCTCCTTCGGCTACAGAAGCAGTGTAAAGAGGCTGGAACACAGCCCAGGACTGAGACCTATCTTTGAGTATGCTGGACTAATACCTCCCCTTGCCAGGATCTTCTGATACCAGGACATTACTGACTGAGGCTTTCTAACTAGTGGAACTACTCTCTCTTCCCATTGTTCTGTCTCCAATTCATCTCACTTCCTTTTATTCACACCTGTAGGGGAACAGTCAGATTTTTTTTTCATCCCCCAATACCATTTACACCAGTGGTTCTCAAACTATTGTACTGGTTGACCCCCTTTCACATAGCAAGCCTCTGAGCGTGACTCCCCCTCTTATAAATGAAAAACATTTTTTTATATTTAACACCATTATAAGTGCTGGAGGCAAAGCAGGGTTTGGGGTGGAGGCTGACAGCTTGCGACACCCTGCCACCATGTAATAACCTCATGCCCCCCTGTTTGAGAACCCCTGGTTTACACCTAATCCCTGGAGAAAAGAACAGGGCAGTAGTTGGTATTCTGACACTTGAAAAGAAAGTTATGGAATTAATAAGCCTTGTGATAGATTAGCAGCCATAATTGATAAGAATTTTCAAAATTTTTAATTTTGATGTTTAAATATTTAAACAAAGTCTGGTCAAACTTGATCTGGATTCTTTCATTTTCTTTGTGCTATGCATAAGCTATTGCTTTGGGAGTGAAGATTTCAAGAGGAGTGAATTGCTACAATCCACAGCTGTATTGTTGTGAAGACCCCATACTGAAACAGATTTACAACCATGTGGGCATGGGTACCAAGGGTTTGCACATAAGGAAAACTGAATGAACAGATGACCTCACTTGTATTACATTTTAAAATGTATTTTCATATCTACAAATATGATGTTTCTTAAGGTATGGGGATGATGCAGGCCATGCTACAGACAACGCTATGAATTCTGCAATCAATGTTGGTGTGACAGCATTTAACATTGACAACATTGGTATCAAAGCTATAGTGAAGAAAACTGCAAAAGAGACTGGTTATGCTGTGCTGGATGAATATAAAGTACTAGAAAAGGAGAAAAAGGATGGAAGATAAAACATTTAATTTCCCAAAGCCTTACAGTACAGATGTAACTTATTATAGGTTAGCATTATCCCATTACTTTAAAATAGTAAGTATTTATTTTTATAACTGTCTCTTTACGAAAAGTAATTCTTTACATACTTGAGAAAACTGAAGGCATAAAACTAGTGATTTTCTGAGTTGAAAGTACCCTTCATTCAGCACTTCTGCATCATGTATCAGTCTGACAACTGGAAGGATATGGATTTGGAATTACATGTAGTATGTTCAGGATAAAATCATCTCCATAATCTAATTTAAAAACTCTATTTTTTGAAAATATAAACTGGAACAGTACCATGAATGGAAATATGAACTTGTCTTGAGTATTTTTGTAACACTGTTTGTAAAGAAAAAGGGTTGGTACTCTGAATAAATCTAATAGGGTTCATGGTTTATTAATTCCACTTTTAATTATTACAGTTGAAATGAGTTTACAAAGGCAGAATTGTCTCCTCTAATTATATGCACTAAGATCAGTTTTGGGTTCCATTCTTTAGTTTCTAAAGATTAGAGAAATTCCTTTACGACAGCTAACATTTAAATAGCAGCTGAGCTAATAACCAAAGTCATATTAAAAGAAATGAAAGAGAACCTCAGGTAGCCTCCCTCCTTTTAAAGTTAAATGCTTTTCAGAACAAATATTTATGTAAACCAAAGACTTAAACCACACTGTTTATTAGGGTGACAAGTAGTCTCTGTACAAAAGAACCAACTCAAAAATAATCAGAATACTTACAAGTTAGCAGTAAAAAGAGAATTCAATAATTCTGTGCAATTTTTTTTCCCTGGGCGGGGGGAGGGAGAGGAGAACTAATTCTGTAGTACCAAAAAAAAAAAAAAAAAACAGGGTGAGACTCTATCAAGGAAAAAACTGTTCTATAGAAAAGCTTTCACTGACCTTTTACACTGCATGTGTTTCACAATCCATCTACTGTAACTGCAATGTCTTTAGAAAGATTTCTAATGTATTGTAACATTGGGTATTACTGCCCTCTAATGGAATATCAGGGTATTTGAAATGTTAAGTTTTTTTGTTTCTGTCCTACTTCAGAATCTAGTATTAAATGCCAACAATTATTAAAATGAGCTTTCAGTCTTGGTAAGGGCATGACTTCATGGACATGAACACAATGAAAAATTAAATTCTGAAAATCATCCCCGTGCATGTAATATACATGCTGCTTTTGTAAGTAGTTACTTTTTGCCTACTTTCTACTCAGACATGAACTGTCGTGATGTTTCTTGCACACTTTTGTTTTATAACAGCTTTGTGTAGTATACAGGAGTGTGGTACATATGAAAAACTCAAGTCATTCTCTGCTACTGACTCAAAACTTCATTACTGGGCTTCACAGCTGCTATCCATTCCAGTCTTGATTGAACCTGTAGTGGAAACAAAATGACATTTACAAACTATCTTTCACATTAATTGCAGAAAATAACTTACCTGTGTGACTGGCTCAGACTCAGGAATAAATGCAATCAAAGTCTATACTAATGGATTAATAGAAGGTAGTGCATTTGCACAGCTATTACACGCCTGTAACTGGTGATGGTGAGAAGCATGAGGCCAAGAGCATAACAACTTGACACACAATTCTTGGAGTGTCTTGTGGAATTGAGATTATAAATAAAACTAATTGACCTGTGTGCTTAGCATTATTATGGATGCAGAGCTGCTGTGTGCATTTTCTGTTGTGAGAAAAAGTAAAAATCTGGGATTTCTCCTAATGTGACAGTCCAGATTATAACCTTCAGCCAGTTCTACACTAGCAACTTTTACTGGTATAGAAGTGTCTGTTAAGGATATGGGGGTGTTTTTAGCAAGATTTCTATACTGGCAAATATCCTGCTCTAAATGCAGTTATATAGGCATAAGTCATTTTTTGGGCTAGTTCATTTTGCTCACTGGACCAGTAAAAGGTATGTCTCCACTAAAAGGGCTTGCTTACTGGTATAGCTTTCTAGTGTAGACTAGACCTTAGTCTTGTGTGCTTCTTCAGGAGCAGACAAAATGTTATTTAAGTTGACAATCCTGTAATGCTCAGAAAGGAGAACAGCATATCCCTTTGAGTTTATGCCATAACCCAAAATGTTCTCAAGCAGCACTATTAAGAACAGCCATACTGCATCTGACCAATGGTCCATTTAGCCCAGTAACCTGTCTTGGCAGTGGTCAGTGCCACACGCTTCAGAGGGAATGAACAGAATAAGGCAATTTCACGTGATCCACCCCTTTCATTCAGTCGCAGCTTTGGGCAGTTGGAGGTTTAGGGACACCAGGAACAGGGTTGTACCCTAATTTTTAAACTCAATTCTCTGTATAGCTAACTTCATTTTCTTGCCACATACCATGTAAGCTGGAAGCATAATTTACAAGTTTTATTCTCTTTCAGAGCCAGCCTTGTATGATTTAAGATTCATATCTTTAATACTAATGGGTACAAGTAGGGCCCTACCCAATTCAGTCCATTTTGGTCAATTTCACAATCATCGGATTTTTAAAATTGTAAATTTCAATTTTAGATATTGAAATCTGAAATTTCACAGTAGTGTAACCGTAGGGGTTCTCAACCCAAAAGAGGTGGGTGGGGGTTGCAGTAATGCCACTCTTCTGTGCTGCTTTCTTCAGTGGTGAGCAGGCAGCCAGCTCTGAAGACAGCATCACCACCAGCAGCAGTGCAGAAGTAAGCATGGCAATATCATGCTATGCCATGCCATACTCACTTCTGCATGCAGCAGTGCTGCCTTCAGAGCTGGACTCCCAGCCAGCCGCCGTGGCACTTCCTGCAGCCAGGGGAGGTTCCCAGAGATGTCTGACCTAGCCTCAGGAGTGGCATGTGCAAAGAAAGTCCTGTTTCTCCCCAGGACTAGCAGCTGGAGCCTGGTTCTTGGGAGTTAAAGGGTCCTCCCCAGTCCCGCAGATTCGGCGGCATGCCTGCGGGAGGTCCGCCGAAGCCGCGGGACTAGCGGACCCTCCGCAGGCATGCCACCGAAGGCAACCTGCCTGCCACCATAGCGGCGACCAGCATAGCGCCCCCCCACGGCTTGCTGCCTCAAGCACACACTTGGCCTTGGTGTGGCTGTATTGGGGGCAGGGGGATGACCACAGGGCCCTAGGCAGTTGCCCACTTGCTCACCTGTAAGACCAGCCCTGCCCCATACCAGGCCACCTCACTTCTGCGCTGCTACTGGCAGTGCCGCTGCCTTCAGTGATGATCTCCCAACCAACAGCTGCCGTCCAACTCTGTGCAATCTGGTCTCCCCTACAGTAGCCAGATTTCACAGAGGAGATCAGATTTCAAAGTCTGATGCATTTTTCATAGCCATGAACTTGGTAGAGCCCTAGGTATGTTAGAAGATGTAGTCCACTTTCAAAATAATAATACAAGTACTATAGCTAGCTATAGCTATCACATGTATCCAATGAAGTGGGTATTCACCCATCAAAGCTCATGCTTCAATACGTCTGTTAGTCTATAAGGTGCCACAGAACTTTTTGCTGCTTTTACAGGTCCAGACTAACACAGCTACCCCTCTGATAGCTAGCTTAGTAGTTCTATAGTTATATTGCCATATTTCTCATATTAGCTGGTTTGAGTCTAATAGGAAGAGGCAGACTACTGCCCTATTTAAGGTATCTGCTATAGTGAATCCTGACACAGCTAATTAGGGCTGAGTCATTACTAGTCATAGTAAAAATTATTAATTTTTGTCCATTGTTCTCTCCAATTTAAAAATCTAGCATTCAATGAATTCTCAATATATGATAGCAGAAGCAACTGTTTTTAAAAGCAGTTACCATACAATTTGTCACTGATTGAGGATTTTAGACAGTTCTGCAATTCATTTGCATCTCAGATAATTCACTGAGGAGAATAATAGCATCAATTACAACTTACTAACACTGTCAAAACCACCTCCTGCCCAGCTGTTTTCACCAAATTAACTGACCTTCAACTCCAAAACCCAAACTAACAGTGATTTGGGTACAAGACCAGTTTGTATTCATTGAAAACATTGTTGCTTTTATTTTTCTCTCTTCACTTCTAGATTGTTAGCTGTTTAGGAGCAATCTGTGCCACAGTGACAGCCCTTCACTCGTTATAGGAACTACTACACAATACACATAAAAGAGAATCTAGTTCCTCACTCTTCTTGTACAGCATAAGGGAATTATGCCCACAGCTGCCTGTAAAAGAGAACCAAGAGCCAATGCAAAAATGCTTGTGTGATCTAAAGCTATGTCAGATATTACTGAATCCAGTTCAATTTAAAAAAAAAAATACAACCTAATACATATCAGATTAGACTAGTGGCTGTTAATGTTAGGTGTTTTGCACTCTTCAGTTCTCATTGGTTTAACAAATTAGGGCTTGTCTATACTTACTGTGGAATTGATGAGCGACGATCGAAACATCGGCAGTCAATTTAGCGAGTCTAGTGAACACCCCCTAAATCGACCCCAGATCACTGTCCCATCGACTCTTGTACTCCATTGGATCGAGACGAGTAAGGGGAGTCGACACAGCGTAGTGTGTACCCAGTGGTATGCAGATTTAAGCTATGTCGATTTGAATTATGCTATTCACTAAACTCAAATTACGTAGCTTAGATTGACTTTTTGCATAGCTTAGATTGATTTATGCCTTGTCTACGCTACAGGGGAAGATCAAGCTACATTACACAACTTCAGCTACATGAATAACGTAGCTGAAGTAGACATACTTATATCTACTTAGTACTCTTCTTGATACAGTGGAGTACTCCAGTGGAGTATAGCAGTCAACAGGAGAGCGATCTCCGGTTGATTAAGTGGATCTTCATTAGACCCGCTAAATCGACTGCCAATGCATCGTTTGTTAATCCCCAGATAAGTGTAGAGAAGCCCTCAGACTCTCTAGTGCTACTTTATACAGTGCTGATTACTAATATTGGTATTGTAGTAGTGTTTACAGGCCTCAACTAAGCATCAAGGCCCACTGTGCAACACAGCAACAGTCCCTGCCCTAAGCAGTAGACAGTTTAAGTGTTAATTGTTTCTGTAAGACTAAATAATTAAAAGGCTAAAAATTAATTGCATATCTACTACAACACCTCACAGGTCAAGGTGGTTTAGACAACAGTTAGCTTATCCTACCTGGTCAAAACTCTTGTTTAACTGGGTCAAAGCTGTATCATGCTTTTTCATTAGTTTCTGGTATTCTGCCAAACTTTCTGCTTCCTTTGTGAGTTTCTCTAGACAAAGCAAAGTAGGCGAGGCATCAGATATGTGGCATTAAAGCAATAGCTGAGCAAACGCTGTAATACTTTACATTTATTTGCAAAATAAGTTCCAGTCAACTTTTCATATCATAAACAAGTCTGCAGAGTAAAATGCAGTGCTTCATTCTGTCTGGTGCCTTCAACTCTGACCTTACATTGTATTCTTATAAAATCCTCCCATCTCTGTGGCAACAGTACTGAAGAGACTGGTTAGGGAGGAACTACTAGAGCACATGTGGCTGGCAGCGGAGCACACTTCCCTTCTATTACACTCTTTAGCTCTCTTCTAGTCTATAACTGTAGGAGAGGAAGGGTCAATTTCTGCCATGGAAAAAGTACTGTCCAGCCTTTGCCATGATAGATTAAGTTTCAATGGGAAGTTTAAAGTTCCCATGTGCTGCAGGACACTCTGTACTGTCACACTCTGCTGACGCCCACAGAGGCAAGAACTGGCTGCAAAGCTTCCCTCCCTGTTTTTCTTAAACTATTGCAGGCCTTAAGCCCAGACATATCAATCTGTCTGGCTGGAGCCAGGAAGTTACCCCTCTGGTAGCTGATGCAGTTCAGTTGGTCGATCTGTGCCACTGCTTTGCCTCAGCGTGAACCCAACATGTAAGGTGACAAGATGTCCCGATTTTATAGGGACCGTCCCAATTTTGGAGCTTTTTCTTACATAGGCTCCTATTACTTCCAACCCCCTGTCCCAGTTTTTCACATATGCTGTCTGGTCACCCTACTAACACAGTGCTAGCCACGTTTAACTCCGCGGGGGGCCGCTGTGGCGGGGCTGGGCTCCCCGCGCATCCCCTCGGCGAGCGGCTCCGCAGCGGGGTGCAGGGGCCAGGCGCGACAGGCCTGGCAGACAGGCGCTGCCCCACGCGCGGGGCTCGCCGAGGGACCAGAGCGGGGCGCGGCAGCTCCGGCGCTGAGAGTAGGACCCAGAGGCGGGCCGCCCCTCGCCGGGCGTGTGAACCTGCGCAGAACTGCTGCCCCGCGCGGCCCCTCCCGTTACCTAGCGCAGCCGCCATCCGCCCGTACGCCGCCTCGGAGCCGAGACACTGGGGCGCGCGCGCAGCCATCCTCAGCCAGCCGGCGCCGCGTCCAGCCCAACAGTCAGGAGCTTGCATCGCGCGCGCCTTCCCGCCAGCGCCCTCGAGACTCGTTCCCTAGCCTGCTGTCACGTGATCCAGCGCGACTCCTGTGACCTGCCCCCTCCTGGAGTGGCTGTCACGTATGCGGGATGGGCCGTTTGATCTATGGCTCGTGTGGGTGCTCCGCTCTTTCCTCTCCCGCCTCCCCCTCATCCTGTCTCCTCTCCAGGGAGACGAGCGCGCGCACACACGCCCCGTGGCAGGCAGGGTTTCAGGGCTGCTGCGGGCAGTGATGGGAGAAGGCGGGGACGGGGACTCCAGCGCCCTGGGCTCTGAGCAGCTCCGGCTGGAGCTGGGGCAGGAGAAGCAGATGAAGTGAGTTCCCGTCCCAGAGCGGGGGGGAAAGGGGCCGCGCTCGGTGTCTGCAGCAGTGCCTGGGAGTCAGCGTGGGCCGTGCTGCGCGGTTCGCTAGGGAAAGGCTCCTAGCTAGGAGACTAGGGCCTGCCTGGTATAGGGTTGCCTAGTGCTCTCCATTATAACACCCCGCTGTCAGATGCTTCTAGCGTTGCCATCCCTCGAGCCCTGGGGCTGAACTTCTCCAGGCTGGTGTCTGCCTGGGGCTGAGTTGTCTTGGGAAAAGGTCAGCCAAGTTGCTCCAGCTGTTTTAGAGAATGAGACTGAGGAAATGTTTTCTCTCTGCTGCAATGTTCTCACAACCTTTGCTTTGAAATGCTCTAGCGCCTGCCTGCTTTGAAGCAGGAGCTTGACATTTGGCCAGGGGTGGCCTTTGTGCTAGGGATGTGCCTCTTGCCAGCCCCATGAAGTTCACACAGATTTGACCAAGTTCTAAGGCTTTGAAAAATATGCACATGCTCATAGATTTTAGCAGCTAAATTCCCCAAAGATTCCATCTGCGCTGGGCATGCTCCAGCACTTACAGCTCTGGCCTGCTGCAGACTGTACTGAGTCTAGGTACTTGAATTGAGAGCAGGAAGCCTTGTTTTGTTTGTGCTCCAAGTGACCTACTGGTAGCCTGGAGAAGGAAGCTGCCTGATGCATGCAGAGAGGGCAAAAGCTACAGAGGGTCTGGGGGAAGTAGATGGGACACAGAGCCTGGGGGGAAGAAGCCGGGATTGGAGGCTTGTGGTGGAGGGAGGTGATGTGGGAGGAGAGTAGAACTGGCTGACCAATGAAACTGAGAGCTTGGAAGGGAAATGAAGGACTTGGGAGTCACTAGGTTGGAGAAGACTGAGACTGAATGAGGCTTTTGGAGGCATACTGGGACTCTGGGCAAAGAGAGTGGGAGGAGTGAAATTGGGAATAGTGGGCGAGAAGACTGGGACTGGGATGGGAAGTCTGGAGAGGTGAAATTAAGATTTGCTGGACAAGGAGACTAAAAGGGGGATGAGAAGCCTGAGGAGTGGAGCTGGACTGCCTAGGTGAGGCAAGTGGAACATGAAGTCAGGGGTGAGGAAGAGAGGACTAGGACACATTGAAGAACCTGGGGCAGAAAGGGTCAAGCTTGAGGAAAATGGGCAGACAACTCTGTGCCTACTAGAACACACTCCCCTCCAGAGTCTGGAATGGAACCCCAGATTCCTGAGTCTCACCATCCTTCTGCTGTCAGCAAATATTACTCCTGGGGGAATTGTGTGCCACTGCACACATGCAGACTTCTTGTTGGATGCAGAATTATTTTTTCTGCAGAAAATACATTCTGTGGAAGAAGTGTGGCAGTTCTGCCTTGCACCCACCTGAGGCCGCTGACAGGCACTAACAGCTAGCAGCAGGCTGCCAATGGAGCCAGGTTAGGAGGCACCGTGGGGCACACAGGACTGTGGGGATGGGGGAGGTCACAGACTGGGGTTCAGAAGGGCTAGTGGGGGGGACAGACTGGAGCATGGGCATAGGAGTTAGTGGGGTGACAGCGTTGAGCCATTGTCTGAATGGGAGAGGAGCTCTGGGTCACATGGGGATGAAGGAGTTAGGGGGACTACAGGGACATGTAGGGATGGGGGCAGATGTGCCAGATGAAATGGTAGAGGTTAGGTGTCAGTCAGGGTCTGTAGAGAAGAAGGTTGCCAACTCCCTAACAATCCCTCCCCCTCCAAAAGAAACTGTTCCATACTTCTCCCACCCACACCAACAACCCTCCAGGTTCACTCCCAGGTTCCTGCCCTCTCCCTCAGCTTCTCTGTTACCCCTAACTCCCTCAAGCCTTTGCACCACTTCGGAGGAATGTGGGAAATACGTTTCTGAGTTGTAGTTTAAATTAATTACTCAAAGTTCTATATTAATATGCCTAGAAGGGAATCCATTTGCCAAAAAAATTTTAAAAATCCTGAGTCTTTTTTTGTATTGTTATGGACATACTTGCTGACAATATTTTGAAATAAATTACCAAAATAATTGAAACTGGCATGATCATATTGTGTTATGTTGACAAATAAAATATGCAGAATTTTGCAGAATTTTAAAATATTGTGTGCATAACTTTTAATTTTTTTGGTGCAGAATTCCCCCAGAAGTAAAATATCTCTGAAACCCCCTGGCTCCTTCTTTTGGGGTGGGAGCAACAGTCATTATATACCCTCATGATCTTCTTGCCTCTAACCCTGCCCTCTCTTGCATTTATCTCAATTCTCTCCATCCTCCTCATGCTTTCCTTGCAATATGCTAACTCTCTGACTTTCTCCCTTCCTGTTGGTGTCTTCTGTTCAAACTAACAACTGTTTTGTTACCCTCCTGCCCCTGTGCCCCTCCTCCCAAATCTGAAGTGGATGGGAATAAAGCATGACTGGAGCAAGGAGTAAATTAGGACTTCCCTCCACTCTCCCCTTCCCCCTGGAGACTTCCAGCCTCCCTGGGTTATCTAGCCCAACCTCCTCTTGGACTGAGGGCTTCTTTTGAAACCCTTGACATTTGCAGTCCGCAGCTTCCCCACAACTGGTCCCTTCCCTGTCTCTTTTCTGATACGTCAGTTCTTCAGCTTCCCATCCCATATTTGCCTTCCTGCTTCTCTGATCATTGATTTGGCTATTTAGATGCTGTCTTTTTACTGAAAACTTATGTCATTTCTGGTACCAGTAGTATGGTAGTCCTGGAGATGCTGCTTGAATCATCTTTTTCTCCTACTCTGGGCTTCACGTATTCTACCATGTTGCATCCTATACTTGGAACAGTTGCCATTTTCTTGTTCACCCACATCACTCATTCTCTTCCTCTCCTTAAACCTCACTTTTCCAGTAGCCCTTTCTATCTTTTTCTTATCTGTAATCCTTTTTCCTTACCTTACATTCCTGTTAGTCCAGTGTTTTTGTTCACTTTAGGCTCCAGTCCTGCAATCATGTCAGCACAAACTGGTGGTGTCTTTGCAAATTTGAAAGAGTCCACCTGCATAGCTCAGCCCATTTGTTTGGGGGACTGTGTAGCGAGCCTAATGGCCTGCTAGGCAAGGCTGAGAGCTTCTTAATGAGGCTTTGATCCCTAAGCCCATTAGCACCCATCAACCCTTAACTAGGAGACGGAGCTACTCATGAAGACCAGTGCTTTAAAAAGCGAGCTCCTAAGCGACCATAGCAGGTAGCGAACAGGAGCAGCTAACACTGGAATTTTGAGGGGGAGTTTGAGGCGGGGCTAGAAACACTCAAACATTCTTTAAATTTAAAGCCAAAAACACCCCCTGATAAAAACAAAACAACAACAAAGGAACGAGCTGCAGGAGTAAAAAGAGAATGCAGGCAGAAGGCCAGCAACAGAGTGAAGGCTATCCAGTTTATTGCACCCAATGCAGCATGTATGATTACCTACCCTATGGGCAGGTGGCATATATATGCATTCAGTGCAAGGAGTTCCTGTCTCTCAGAAATCATGTATGGGCTTTGGAGACCAGAGTGGCTGAACTGGAGGCGCTAAGGGAGATAGAGAGGTACATAGATGAGACTTTCTGGAACACAGTAGAACTGTCCCACTCCCGATCTGACAGCCTCTGTGCTATTGAGGAGGATGAAAGTCTCAGGGAAGGAGAATATCCAACTGGAGCAGAGGGAAATGATACCAGAGGTGGGGCCTTCCTTCCAGATAATGTTGTGGTATCCTCTCACACTGAGGAGTCTTCTCCGTTTTTTAGGAAGAGACAGGTAATAGTCATGAGGGATTCGATCATTAGAAACATACATAGTTGGGTTTATGATGACCGGGAGAACTGCATGGTGACTTGCCTGCATGGTGCGAAAGTTGCGGATCTCTCGAGGCATCTAGACAGACTTATGTGTAGTGCTGGGGAGGAGCCGGTGGTCGTGGTACATGTACAATGACATAGGGAAGGATAGGAGAAAGGTCCTAGAGGCCAAATTTAGGCTGCTAGGTAAGAGACTGAAGTCCAGGACCTCCATGGTAGCATTCTCTGAAATGCTTCCAGTTTCACATGCAGGGCCAGTTAGACAGCCAGAACTGCAAGATCTCAATGTGTGGATTAGACGATGGTGTAGGGTAGGGAGGAGGGGTTTAGATTTATTAGGAACTGGGGAAACTTTTGGGAAAGGGGGAGTCTATACAAGAAGGATGGGCTCCACCTAAACCAAAATGGAACCGGATTCCTGGCACTTAAAATTAAAAAGGTCATAGAGCAGTTTTTAAACTAAGGGCTGGGGGAAAGCCAACAGGTATGGAGGAATACGTGGTTTGGACAGAGACAGCTCTTAGGGGAGGATTTATTAATGGGAATTCTCTATGTCCTAATAAGGAGGAGAGGATGGAAAACAATAAAATACAGGTAGGATCTGATGAGAAACAGTCAAATAAAAGAGTCCTATTCAGTTACGTCGTTTAATGGCAGACAGCTAAGTAGTGACAAGTTTTTAAAGTGCTTATACACAAATACTGCATAATAAGATGTGTGAACTAGAGTGCCTCATATTAAATGAGGATATTGATGTAATAAGCATTGCAGAAACTTGGTGGAATGAAGGATAATCAATGGGACACAGTACTACCAGGGTACAAAATACATCAGCAGGACAGAACAGGTTGTGCTGGTGGAGTAGTAGTGGCACTAAATGTGAAAGAAATCATAGAATCAAATGAAGTAAAAATACAGTAAAAAAACTGTATCATAGAATCTCTATGGATAGTAATTCCATGCTCTAATAATAAGAATATAGCGTTAGGGAGGAATAGCTCAGTGGTTTGCGCATTGGCCTGCTAAACCCAAGGTTATGAGCCCAATCCTTGAGGGGGCCATTTAGGGATTTGGGGCAAAAATCTGTCTGGCGATTGGTCCTCCTTTGAGCAGCGGGGGTGGACTAGATGACCTCCTGAGGTCCCTTCCAACCCTGATATTCTATGATTAGGGATATATTACCGACCACCTGACCAGTATGGTGATAGTGACTGTGAATTGCTCAGAGCAATTAGAATGGCTATAAAAATAAAAAATAATAATGGGGGATTTCAACTATCCCCATATTGACTTAAGTACATGTCACTTCTGGATGGGATGCAGAGATAAAGTTTCTTGACACCTTAAATGACTGCTTCTTGGAGCAGCTAGTCCTGGAACCCACAAGAGGAGAAGCAATTCTTGATTTAGTCCTAAATGAAGCACAGGATTTGGTCCAAGAGGTGAATATAGTTGGACCATTTGGTAACAGTGACCATAATATAATTAAATTTAACATCCCCATGGTGGGGAAAACACCACAGGAGCTCAACACTGTAACATTTAATTTCATAAAGGGGAGCTACACAAAAATGAGGAAGTTAGTTAAACAGAAATTAAAAGGTACCGTGCCAAAAGTGGAATCCCTGCAAGCTGCATGGAAACTTTTTAAAGACACCACAAGAGAGGCTCAACTTAAATGTATACCCCAAATTAAAAAAACATAGTAAGAGAACCAAAAAAGAGCCACTGTGGCTAAACAACAAAGTACAAGAAGCAGTGAGAGCCAAAAAGACATCCTTTAAAAAGTGGAAGTTAAATCCTAGTGAGGAAAATAGAAAGAACCATAAACTCTGACAAATGAAGTGTAAAAATATAATTAGGAAGGCCAAAAAAAGATTTAAAGAACAGCTAGCCAAAGACTCAAAAAGTAATAGCAATTTTTTTGAAGTACATCAGAAGCAGGAAGTCTGTTAAACAACTACTGGGGACCACTTGACGATAGAGATGCTAAAAAAGCACTCAAGGACTATTAAGGCCATTGCAGAGAAGCTAAATGAATTCTTTGCTTTGGTCTTCCTGGCTGAGGATGTGAGAGAAATTCCTAAATCTGAGCCATTCTTATTAGGTGACAAATCTGAGGAACAGTTGCAGATTGAAGTGTCATTAGAGGAGGTTTTCGGACCAAATCGATAAACTAAACAGTAATAAGTCACCAGGACCGGATGGCATTCGCCCAAGAGTTCTGAATGAACTCAAATGTGAAATTGCAAAACTACTAACTGGTTTGTAATCTATCATTTAAATCAGTTTCTGTACCAAAGTTCTGTAGGATAGCTAATGTGACACCAATTTTTAAAAATGGCTCCAGAGGTGACCTTGGGAATTATAGGCCAGTAAGCCTGACTTCAGTACCGAGCAAATTGGTAAGGAACAGAATTGTCAGACATATAGATAAACATAATCTGTTGGGGATGAGTCCACATAGTTTTTGTAAAAGGAAATCATGCCTCACCAATCTAATAGAATTCTCTGAGGGACTCAACAAGCGAGTGGACAAGAGGGATCCATTTGATATTGATATTTTCAGAAAGCCTTTGACAAGTTCCCTCACCAAAGGCTCTTCAGCGAAGTAGCTGCTATGGAATAAGAGGGAAGGTCCTCTTATGGATTGGTAACTGGTTCAAACATAGGAAACAAAGAGTAGGAGTAAGCAGTCAGTTTTCAGAAGGGAGAGAGGTAAATTGTGGTGTCCCCCTGGAGTCTGTTCTGGGACCAGTCCTATTCAACATATTCATAAATGATCTGGAAAAAGGGGTGAACAGTGAAGTGTTAAAATTTGCAGGTGATACAAAACTACTCAAGCTAGTTAAGTCCCAAGCAGACGGTGAAGAGCTACAAAAAGATCTCACAAAACTGGGTGATTGGTTAACAAAATGGCAGATGAAATTCAATGTTGATATGCAAAGTAATGCACATTGGAAAACATAATCCCAACTATACATATAAAATGATGGGGTCTAAATTAGCTATTACCACTCAATAAAGAGATCTTGGAGTCATTGTGGATAGCTCTCTGAAACTAAGCACTCAATATTCTGTGGCAGTTAAAATGCGAACAGAATGTTGGGAATCATTAAGAAAGGGATTGCTAATAAGACAGAAAATATCATATTGCCTCCATATAAATCCATGTTACACCCGCATCTTGAATACTGCATGCAGATGTGATCATCATATCTCAAAAAAGATAGATTGGAATTGGAAAAGGTTCATAAAGGGGCAACAAAAATTATTAGGGGTATGGAATGGCTTCAATATGAGGAGAGATTAATAAGACTTAGCTTTTCAGCTTGGAAAAGAGACGACTAAGAGCGGATATGATAGAGGTCTATAAAATCATGACTGGTGTGGAGAAAGTAAATAAGGAAATATTATCGACTCCTTTTCAGAACACAAGAACTACGGGTCACCAAATGAAATGAATAGGCAGCAGGTTAAAACAAAAGGAAATATTTTTTCACACAATGTATAGTCAACCTGTGGAACTACTTGCCAGAGGATGTTGCAAAGGCCAAGACTATAACAGGGTTCAAAAAAGAACTGGATAAGTCCATGGAGGCAGGGCCGGCTTTAGCAAGTGCAGGGCCCAATTTGTAGGGCTTGTACTCACCGGGCGGCGCTCTGAGTCTTCGGTGGCACTTCGGATTGCCGCGCTCCGGCCAGGGGAGGGGGAGTGGGGCTTGCCGCGCTCTGGTCCGGGGAGTGGGGCTGCGTGCTTAGAGCTGTCTGCCCACTCTGCGGCCGTGGGAAAGCGGCGGTAGGGCTTGCCCCTCTCCAGATGGGGGAGTGGGGCCGCAGGACTTGCCGCGCTTCGGCCAGCGCTCTGACTGGGGGAGCGGGGCTGCAGGACTTGCCGCACTCCGCTGGGGAAGTGGGTCGCGGGGTTGCTGGGCTCCGGCCAGGGTAGTGGGACCACAGGGTTGCTGGGATCCAGCCGGGGTAGCCGGGCTGCAGGGTTGCTGGGCTCCAGCCGGGACAGCAGGGCCACGGGCTTGCAGTGCTCTGCCCGGCGCTCTGGCCGGGGGAGCGATGCTGCAGGCCTTGCTGCCTGCTGGCTGGCGCTAAGTCAGGAGACTTGCTGCGCTCTGGCCAGTGCTCTGATCGGGGGAGTGGGGCCGCGGGACTTGCCACGCTCTGCTGGGGAAGCGGGTCACAGGGTTGCTGGGCTCCGGCCAAGGTAGCGAGGCCACAGAGATTGCCGCGCTCTGGCCAGGGTAGTGGGGCCACGGAGATGGTTGCGCTCTGGCAAGGGTAGCAGGGCCACAGGGATTGCTGCGCTCTGGCCAGGGTAGTGGGACCACGGAGATTGCTGCGCTCTGGCAGGAGGAGCGGGGGCCACAGGTTTGCAGCGCTCCGGCAGGTGCTCTGGCCTGGGAATCAGGGCTGCAGGCTTGTCGCGCTCTGGCGGGTGCTCTGACTGGGGGAGCGGAGCCGTGCCGCACTCCACTGGGGAAGTGGGTCACGGGGTTGCTGGGCTCCGGCCAGGGGAGCAGGGCTGCGGGGCTGCTGGGCTTCAGCCGGGGTAGCGGGGCCGCAGGTTTGCCACGCTCTGGTTGGGCGTGAGGCCCTCTTAAGTGCAGGGTCTGATTCGGGGGAATCGGCCTAAAGCAGGCCCTGCATGGAGGATAGGTCCATCAATGGCTATTAGCCAGGATCAGCGGGATGATGTCCCTAGTCTCTGTTTGTCAGAAGCTGGGATTGGGTGACACTGAATGGATCACTTGATGATTACCTATTCTGTTCATTCCCTCTCGGGACACCTGGCATTGGCCACTGTCGGAAGACAGGATACTTGGCTAGATGGACCTTTGTTCTGACCCACTATGGCCGTTTTTATATTCTTAAGGATCAGGACCTTAGATTGTAAACTGAATGGAGAATGTGTCTTAAGCTGTGTTTGTAAAGTGCCAAGATTTATATAGAGGAATATATGATTTTAAATAATAAATAATTATCAGAAAGATAATTGTGGAGTTTAATATTTAGGCTTTCTGCTGAAATATTAACCATTTAATCCATTTAAACTGGTATTAAAGCATCATGGAAAGCATATCTCACTAGCACTGACTGGATGCCTGAATGGGTGGAAATGCAAAAATCATGTCACTTCTCAGTGACAACTCCCACTGTCAAATGGCTCATAAATGCTTGATTCAATCAAAGCTTAAATTTCCAATACAGTTGGCAGTCTGTATATTTTGAAGATATTTCACACTCCAAAGCGCTAAACTTTTTTTTTTTCAAATTAAAGCTTAAGTAATAAAAATAATAGTGGCTTAGGTCCTATATATCTAGGGGAAATTTTCTATTTGTTATATATAGGGCCCTACCAAATTCTCCGGCCATGAAAAATGCCTCACAGACCATGAAATCTGGTTCTTTGTGTGCTTTTATCCTATACTATACAGATTTCATGGGGGAGAGCAGCATTTCTCAAATTGGGGGTCCTGCCCAAAAGGTAGTTGCAGGGGGGGTCACAAAGTTATTTCAGAGGGGTCGCGATATTGCCACCCTTACTTCTGTGCTGCCTTCAGAGCAGTGCCTGGAGATAGCGACTACTCGCCGGGCACCCAGCTCTGAAGACAACACCCTGCCAGCAGCAGTGCAGAAGTAAGGGTGGCAGTGCCATATTATTCCACCCTTACTTCTGTGCTGCGGTCTTCAGAGCTGGGTGGCTGGAGAGCGGCAGCTGCTGACTAAGGGCCCATCTCTGCAAGCAGCAGCACAGAAGTAAGAGTGGCAATACCATACCATGCCATCCTTACTTCTGTGCTGCTGCTGGCAGCGGCTCTGCCTTCAGAGCTGGACTCCCGGCCAGCAGCTGCTGCTCTCCAGCTGCCCACCTCTGAAGGCAGCACCACCGCCAGCAGCAGCGCAAAAGTAAAGGTAGTCACATACCCCCTACAATACAACCCCCCCCACAATAACCTTATGACTCCCCCCCAACTCCTTTTTGGGTCAGGACCCCTACAATTACAACACTGTGAAATTTCACATTTAAATAGCTGAAATCATCAAATTTACTATTTTTAAAATCCTATGACCATTAAATTGACTAAAATGAACTGTGAATTTACTAGTTATATACTATTTCAAACCCTAGGTTTAGCTGCTAGTTATTATATACTTTGACAATTAGTTCTGAATGAAATCTAAGTCATTGTCATAATATGTGGCCAAAAAGTATCTAGAAGAATGATTATTAGACTCTAAGCACTGAGTTCTGAGTTAAGCTAAGATCAAAATTTCCAATAGCACTTTTCTCAGGTGTACTTGTATGTATCAAGAACTAAGATAATCATTAGTTCATTAACTTAACACATGATGTTTTGCCAGACAAATATTGATATCTAGAGATAGTATGTTATCTTCTTATGAAAATGTTTCCAATCACAAAATTTCAGAAATTCCTCTATATTTCTAAAGCACTGTAGCAATCCTAGAGAAAAATATTGTAATGATCGGACATTGGACAGAGTGGACTGGTTCGCGTGGAGGCGATACAGAGAATCCTCTTTGAGATGCATGGCTAGCAGATCTTGCTTACATGTTCAAAGTCATACTGATCACAATTTTGGAGATTGGGAAGGAATTTCCCCCCCCAAGTTAGATTGCCAGGAACCTTGGGATTTTTGGTTTGGTTTGAGAGGTGGGTTGTTTTTGTTCTTCACCTTTCTCTGCAGCATGAGTCTAGCTCACTTGCTAGGATCATCTAGGGCCACGTCTAGACTACGCGCCGTATCGGCGCGTTAAAATCGATTGCTCGGGGATCGATATATCGCGTCTAATCTAGACGGGATATATCGATCCCTGAGCGTGCTTATATCGATTCCGGAACTCCACCAACCCCAACGGAGTTCCGGAATCGACATGGCGAGCCGCGGACATCGATCCCACGCGGTGAGGATGGGTGAGTAAATCGATTTTAGATATTCGATTTCAGCTACGTTATTCAAGTAGCTGAAATTGCGTATCTAAAATCGATTTTACCCCATAGTGTAGACCAGCCCTAGGTATGTCTCAGCAAATCCTTTCCCTGCCATTGCACCTGCCTCAGGCATTTGTGCACCTCAATCCCTCCAGTTCCCTGCCCAAGGCACACAGTAGTTTAGTCTTCTGAGGTCTGTAACATTTTAATCTAATCCAGTTTACTGGATTTACTACCAGGGCAACTGAGTAGAGTTTAGTAGCCTATGTGCAGGAAGTAAAGCTAGACGATCCAATGGTCCCTTCTGGCCTCAGACTCTCCAATGTACATAGTAGAATATAAGCACAAGGACACTTCAGCTGTACATAAAATTCAAATTAGATTTTGTTGTTAGTAAGAAGATTAATTATATAACCATTTAATTAACTTCTCTATCACAGGGAAATGCTTGAACTCTCAATATTTGAATTGAGAAACACGATAACAGAACTTGAAAAAAGACTTAGCAGTGTTGAGGATGAAGGTAAGTGAATAATAATTAATCTCGGCAGGATTCAATTTTAATCGAAAACTGTCAGTAAATGTTGATTTTAGCCGACACACTGATTGGAGTGAGTGAGCAGGTCCCTGACAGCACAACTGCAGAGAGCTCCCTGTGCTGCCTCAGTGCAGTGACACCTGGTCTCTGCATGCTGGGGGAGAAGAGGGGGCAGGGGCTGTGGCCCTGAGAGGGGAGAGCAGAGACTCCTGCTAGGACTGCATGGAGAAGGAAGAGGACAAGCTCCGCGCTGCAGGGGTAGCTACTGTTTGCTGAATGGCTCTGCAGTCACCAGCTGGGAGTGCCGGGGATCTCTGCTTTGCCCTGCCAGGACTGCAGCCTTCCCACATCTCGTGCCTGCAGAGATCGGTGTCACTGGCCCAGCGGTTATGCAGGGAGCTCTCTGCAGCTCGACTGTAATGGGAGTGGGGCTGTGACAGCAGAGGGATCCCTGCATGCCATGGGACCAGTGACACCCAGTTCCTGCAGGCACAAGCTGTCAGGGAGACTCTGGTTCTGGTCCAGCAGAGCAGAGATCCCTGGCCAAGACTGCAAGAAGGAGGAGAGGAAACTTTGTCGTCCCTGGCCTCAGAGGAGGTCACCCTGCTGCTGAATGGCTCCGTTTCTGGGCAGGAACCATTCAGCAGCATGGTGGCCTTTCCTGCAGCCAGAGACTTGTCATCCTCACGACCCTGACCGGGGCGCTCTGCTCTTCTTCTCCAGGACCACAGCCTTCTCTGCACCTTTTGCCTGCAGGAATCTAGTGTCACTGGCCATGCAAGGGAGTTCTCTGCAGCTCTGCAGTCATGTTCCGACTCGCTTGCTCTCCAGGCCTCCCCAGCCAGGAACTGTTTTTATAGTATGTACAAACATACATTTTAACAATGAGAGTAATTAACCACTGGAACAATTTACCAGTGGTCATGGTAGTTCACTATTGTAGATAATTTTGAAATCAAGACTAGAATTTTTTTCTAAAAGATGTTCTAGGAATTATTTTGGGGAAATTCTATGGCCTGTGCTATACAGGAGGTCAGACTAGATCAGTGTTTCTCAAACTGGGGTCCGTGAACCCCTGGGGGATCCTGAGGGTACTTGGGGTCCATGGACCCCGTTAATCAACTCCTCCCCCACCCTCCCTTAACTCCTCCCCCTTCCTCTATCTCCAGGAGGCTACTGAAGCCAAACCAGGAGATTTTAGGTGCTAAAAGTCCAGCGGGGGCTAAGGTAGGCTCCCTACCTGCCCTTGCTCTGCACCGTTCCCAAAAGCAGCTGGCATGTTCCTGTGGCCCCTGGGGGAGGCAGAGGGTGTTCCACACACTGCCCCCACCTCGAGCGCTGACTTCGCAGTTCCCATTGGTGAGGAACTGCGGCCACTGGGGGCAGTGTCTACGGGCAGGGGCAGTGCCCGGAGACTCCCTGGCCCTCCCTACCCAAGAGCCACTGCCTGAGAAATGTGGCAGTTGCTTTTGGGAGTCACCCGAGGTAAGCGCCACCTGGCTGGAGTCTGCACCCCTCATTCCCTCCCATACCCCAACACCTGCCCCAGCCCAGAGCCCGCAACCCGCACCCAAACTCCCTCCCAGAGCCTGCAACCCTCACCCCTTCCTGCACCCAAACTCCCTCCCACAGCCCGAACTTCTCACCCCCTTCTGCACCCCAACCCTCTGCCTCAGCCTGGTGAAAGTGAGTGAGGGTAGGAGAGAGTGAGCAATGGATGGAGGGGGGATGGAGTGAGTGGGGGAAGGGAAAAGGTGGGGAGGGGGTGAATTGGGGGCAGGGCCTGGGGCCGAGCAGGAGGGTTTGTGGGTCCCCAAAAGTTTTTAAATCAAAATGCGGATCTTCAGGTTGCTAAAGTTTGAGAACCACTGGACTAGATGATCACAATGGTCCCTTTTGGCCTTGGAATCTATGAGTCTTGAAGATGTAAAATAAAGTCACAATAAAGACTACAAAAGTACATTAGCCATGTATTTTGTATTATTTCACATATCATGAATGAAAAATATAAAAAAACATATGTTTCAGTTACTGGATGAAATCCTGACCTCACTGGATATGTCTACACTGCAGTGTGAGACCATGCTTGATCCCCCTCCCCCCTTGTGTCTACACTGCAATTGCACAAACCAAGAGCGTAGACCCAAGGTTCCAGGACCCTGCAGGGCTATCAGGTTCAAGCTGAAGTCAAGCCAGGACCCAGGGTCTGAGCCTTATTGCTTTGCAGTGTAGCCACAGCCCCATTTGACTCAGGTCCCCAGAGTCATCTGGAAGTATCCCACAATTGGACAACTTCCTTAGTCCTCTCTATCCCAACAATCTGCAATCTACTCTATTGAAAACAGAAATGCCCCTCCCCCTGGGAAAGGGCAGCAGCTCAGGTCAATGTTAACCTATTCTGTTCTGATTGCTGATCTGCAAACATACTATCAGAGAGCTTCCCCTGGGTTTGTAATGAAGAGCAAACCAATCAAGCCTTTTGCAGAGTGAGCTACTTCCTGGTAATGTGCAGAGCAGGCAATAAAGTTTTCCCACAGTGCACCACGTTTCTAGAGCTAGAGCGGGTCTCATTTCAGAGAGCAGGGGGCAAGCGAGGGGTTCTGCGATATGGTTACTTTGACTCAGGTCTGCACACTGACTGCAGTGTGGATGCCAGAGCCTTATGTTCCAGCACAGGTCAAGAAATTGTTAATTTAGGTTTAAAATACAATGTAGATGCTCAAGCCCAGGGGTTCCTGGACATGGGTCAGGTGACTCAAGTCCCACTAATCCTGGGTTTACATTGCAGTATAGACACACCCACAGAAGTAAATTGCAAAACTCCCATTGACTTCCAGGGAGCCAGTATTTCACCTAGTATCTTTTTCAAGTTCTCTTGTCTGTAAATGGACACTTTCTTGGTTACACAAATGTGGGGTGCCAGGCTCCAAAAGGAGGTGAAAAAGGCAATTTCTAATTCTAGTGGTATGAATTAAATTTTGGAAATAAATATAATAACTTTGTGTTTCTTTTGAGGTAATGAATGGAAAACCAGGTATGAAACACAAGTAGAATTGAACAGACAACTAGAAAGGCAAACTGGTCTTCTTCAAGAAAAGATGGAACATGTTCGTGGAAATCCAACAGGTACAAATGTGCCTTCATAGATATATTAATATATAATTTTATGAATACGAGAGAAAAATATCAAGGTATCACATATTTTGCTTATTTACAAATAGATTGTCTTCTATTACAGATAGATTGTCTTCTATTCGCTCCTTTGATCAAATGCCTGTGGTAAGTAGATTGGCGTTTAATTGCATAAGCATCTAACAATTCATTGTAGCTAAGGAAATTATTAAATAAATTCAGCCATTTGCAGCCCAGAAAAAAATCAGTGGCCCTATCTGGAAGCCCATTTATTTTTTTTAATTGTTTCACCTCTGCAATTGTTTATAAACTTGTAAGACCTATAGTAAAACAAGTAAATAGAGGATACGTAAGACAAGAATCCTGAGATATATAATCTTAGGTATTACAGTGGGAGTTTTTACTGAGTAAAGACTGCATGATTGGGTGCTAAACCTGGACAGTTTCAATTCATAATTTATATAATGTATATTCTCGATGCGTTTAGTACTATTACAAATACATTGTACACAACAGATTTATGGGGAAATCCTCACTGTAGAATAAATGTTATATTTGTACAATACAAAATGGCTTAAGCATTTTAATTTCTTTAACTTCACTTCCTCCAAAGCCATGCAGACTTCACATTCACCTGAAGCCCAAAAAATTGACCAGTATGAATGAGGCTGGTTAGGGAATGGCACTTGGGAACCACAGAGACCTTCACCCATAATGTGGGCGCACAAGGGGGCAGAGTGAAAAAAAGTTGAATTCTGGATTTGTCTTTTGTTTTTTAACCTCTCAAGCTCCAGATACTCTTACTTTAAGGCCCTTTGCTCCTCCCATTCTGTTGTCCGTTGGGAAACAAATACAGAATCCATGTAATATAGGCAGAAGTAGTATAAGGTAGGGCAATATGTCTCTGTGAAATGTTCCTTCCAGCTTGGGAGCTCACGGAAAAACTCTGAGTTGTTCAGGCTCTCCAGATTGGATGGAAGGAGGTTGAGCCAGGATGTAGCTGCATTGTATATTAAGCTCTCTTCCCAACCCAGTGCGTTTCCAAATGGAAGTGTGTGTTTTGGAATTAATACTGCTCCAAGCACAATTAAATTCTCTCTATAGCTCTGACCCCCTCAGATGGAGGTTTGGGCACATCTGTGATGAAGGAAACCAACAACAGCACAATTTCTAAGGGATCTTAGAAGGTGGAGGAGGAATCAAAAAAGGAGCATAGAGGGGCCTGCACTTTTTCATTGGTATCTAGGAAACTTCTGGGTTCCCAGGGCATGCCCCTTCCCTGTCCATGAGGCTTCCCTCACTCTTATTCCTCAGGAACTGCAGGTGTTCAGGCTTGCAGATTTATCCAAAACTTTTTTTGCTCCTGTAAGTTTGTCTGTGAAAAAATGGAAATATTTAGCCCTTTGAGGATTAGAATGAGAAACTGACATTTCTTGATGGACAGGAGCAGGGAGATCAGCAGCTAGCCATCACCCTACTTATGTTCAGTATTTTTAATGTTATTTATTAAAACTTCAAAGTCCCAAACTTGCCATTACATATGAAATCCTATGAAGACATCCATATAATGTTTTTTTTCTAAAGGATATGCTCTAGTTCAAAGAGAAATTAATTCAGGGAAGTCTTATGGCCTGTGTTAATACAAGGTCAGAGTAGATGATCACAGTGGTCTCTTCTGGCCTTGTGAGCTAAATAACGCTTTCAGTAGATATCATGCCATTTCTACATTGTCCCAGTACTGTATAATGGATTCCTTTCTGGAATGTTGTAGAAAGATAAAGTCTATTAGTTCTTGTCATCTTATGTTATTTTTAAAACACCTTCAGGAGTTTAAGAATTTATGGGATTGAAAGACTGTGGTAAATCTAAAAAGTTAGGTACTTGTATGAGAACTCTTTTGACTAGAGAAGATGGAACGAATACAAACAAATTATCTTTGTTTCATATTATTTTTTATTTATTTGTATGAAGTAGCACTTATGAACCCCATTGAGCTAGCCCTGTGCAAACACAGACCAAGAAGACCCAAAGAGCAAATTGATGCCAGTAATTATAAGCAAATATCATGTATATGTTTGCCAGACACCCATAACACATTGTCTGGCAAAAGTCTACTTTCTCCACATTCCATTCTCTGCTTTTAAAAGCTACAGGTCTTGTTTTTGAGCACCAACAGGATAATGACAAAAATAGGCACTCAGGTACCACGGCAATGAGTACGTTATAAGAATCTAAATAGAACGGAATAGTTTACACCAAAGCAAACTCTTGGATGGTGGATAAGGAAGCACACTGGATTTTCCATACCCAGAAATTGAAATAATTGCTTTCAAAGGTCAATACCATTGACTGGAATATTGGTTGGAATATTGCTGAGGAATTTTTCCTTGCTTTGGAAAATGTGTAGTTCATTCATGTTTAAACACACAGGTATTATTTTGATGATCTCATTTTGACTTGAAATTTCCTGTTTCTTTGTTCATTGGTTTCCAAAAGTGATGGTGTTGTTATCCCCTTCAAATAGCACAATAATATGTAACCAATAATACAAACCTTTACTTCTTTATAAGTGGAGATTAGAAAATCATTTCTGCATGTTGAGGTTGGATATTGAAAAGCTCTGAAATAGAACTTCTATAGTGAAGACTGTTAGTCATAACTTCCTTTGTGCCCCAGTGAATAATACACAGGCTGTACTGTAATTCAGGAATAATTATGAAGAAATTGAAAAGCAGTTCCTTTGAAACCTAGCCCAATGCAAATTTTACTTCCCCGTTAGATAAACCAGTTAGCATTTGTTCACTTCTTTTTCGTTAAGCAATATTATGTGAAAGATACATAGGCTGTCTCCTAAATATCATTTCCCATCCTAGGAGACAAAAATCTTCATATTTTTTTCCTCTCCTTATAGTTACTGCAAGAAAGCTCCCTAGACAGAGGCTTTATTATGCAAATAGAGGAAGGCATACTGCAGAATCAATTCAGAAGAACACACTTCAGATAGCATTGCCTTAGCAACGCTCTAGTTATGATTAGTTGCGGAACCAGAGTTTCTATTATAAATCACTGTGTTCAGCATTGTCCAGCATCATGACTGAGGAAATTCAGAAATTATTGTTCAGGCATTTGCTTTTCAAAACTGCATTGTAGTGAAAACGCTGGATACATACTAGCCACACACAGGCCATCTCTGTGCCTTACTGGGGTTCTGCAATTGATGTTACATCACTAGCAAAGTGTGTGCGATGGTGTCACATTGGAGAAAGAGCTGAAAACATAACACAGACTGGGTATCTGGATCCTAAGAAGACGTATGTGGGAATTGTTCTCTGAGCCTTTGTGTGGGGGACATCAGCACTGTGCCAAGGTGGAGGAAATTTTGACAATTCCCTTAGCAGGTCACCTTTCACTGAACTTCACTGACCTTGTTTGCTTAAGTCTCAAATAGGGATGTGTGAAAAGTGTGTCTGAGTTTCCTTTTCTTTGCAAATGTCATTACCAGCTTGGAAAAGGGTCTGCACCAGTCCCTGAGATGTCCCTGATACAGTTTAGGAAGGCAGCAGGCTGGTCCCTGGTATCAAAAACATTGAGAAATACTGCTCTAGACCTCTACAACACACCTTATGTGTCCAGGAGACCCCTGTTGACATGGCTTCCCCTGCCTCATTGCCATCCTGGTATGGGATGTTCTTCCTTTGATATCTTCGGTCACACCAGATAGATACTTTCCTTGTCTTCAGTGGGCAGGAAACACCTGCTTGTTCTCAGCAAGGCAATAGGAGCAGAGGAAAATCCTGCTTCCAGCCCTTCTTATAGCTATACAACTGAGGATTATAGATCTTCTGTTCCCTAGCTTGTGGCTGGTCAGAAACCCGGGTGGTTCCCTAGCACCTCCTGGGTTGGCTTGGGAAAGAGAGTGCTCCTTGAATCTTGATGTTCATGTAGAACCTGAACCAATCTCTGCCCACCCCTGAGCCAAACAAACTGACCCCGGCAGAGTTCATGCAGCCTGTCATAATCTTCATATTATTTTTTAATATAGCTTTAATGTGAATTATTATATTAGCCAGAAGGGGGCACTTGGTATTTAAATATGCATAGCCCTCCTGGGTTCAGCTGTATTGAAGCCTTTAGTGTTCAGTGCACAAAATCTCACATGTACAGTATACGCAGAAACATGCTTTGCTAAAGAACTTTAATATTTCATTTTGTCACAGTAATTATTACAGTAGGAAATTGGTGACAGTTTATCAATAGAGCTAAAAATGGGAGTTCAATTTCAGTACCGTGAAAGATGCAGCATCACTTTTTGCACTAGGTTTTAGATTTAATTACTTCAGCTGATAGACATACGTCCTGGTGTTGGAAGGAAAAGAGTTTATTTTCCAAGTGAAACTACATGTGATTTAAAATGTCAAGTAAAATAGATTGTAGAAACTTCATTGTTTTCTTTACATGCCAAACAAATATATTGCTTATGTGATGACCTGGTAGAGGAAAATCGAAGAGGATTAGGGCTGGAGTGAATTGCCACTAGACCATTAGACAGCTCAAGTCAGTCTCTGGTGAAAGTAAGTTTTCTACATTGACAATGTGACCTGTTTGTCACCGTGGATATGGAGGAGTGATTGATGGAAATTGTCATTTGCATTCCTAGTGGTAGCAATACACTGAAAAATCCACTGTGAAAACAGCTTATGTGGGTGGTTTTAAAATCCAACTGTAATATAAATCTGCATAATTTCATTTGCTGGCAGGTGTTAAATCAACAGCATACTTGGGAGGGAATAAAAAAAGAAAAAGCGTGGGGATAAATGCAGAAAAGATTAATGGGGAGGGGGTTCCCTTTACTGGGAAGCTTTGGATATTGGTCACTGCTGGAAACTAGACTTGATGGATCATTGGGCTAATAACGTATTTGCTAGTGAAGAATTCAGTGATGTAAAGAAGTCTCTCAAGGTATTATTTTAAAATTGCAGCACGTCTTTTAGCCCATCAGTTCACTCAGAGTGACTTGATAGGCAGTTTAATGAAAACTAAGAATTTTCAATCCCTTAGTCAGCTTATGTCTCCTTTCCAGAAATACATTGTCCGGCTATTCAGGGTTTAGCAGAAGCTGTTAATAAACCTTAACTTACAAGAATGACAATATTTAATTAAACCAATTTCAGCGATAAAATTATCCTGACTTTTTCAGGTTTTAGATCGGAATTTATCCCATCCACTCAGTCTTGAGGCTTGGTGGCAGCATATTCTTATAGGTCAGTGCTGGATAAAGGAGGGAGGGAGGGAGATAATGGTGTGGAGATCAGTCTGGTGCACCCGCTGCAGTCAGTCACGACACCACAGATGAGTCCCTGCCTCAGTTTCCTTTTTTGAGCTATCAATTAGTTCAGTAAGGCCCACATATAGTTAACATTGCCCTTTCAGGAGTCCACTTTATTTAACCAAAGTCTGAACATAGTGTGCAAATTAACATAAGAATAGCCACACTGGGCTGGACCAATGGTTCATCTAGCCGAGTATCCTATCTTCTGACAGTGGTCTATGCCAGATGCTTCAGAGGGAATAAACAGAACAGTGCAATTATCAAGTGATCCACTCCCTATTGTCCAGTCCCAGCTTCTGACAGTCCGAGGCTTAGGTATACCTACAGCATGGGATTGCTTACCTTACTATCTTGGCTAATGGCCAGTGATGGACCTATCCTCCATGAACTTATCTAAGGGTATGGCTACACTTGCAGCTGTACAGCGCTGGAAGTTACAGCTGTCTTCGTACAGCTGTGTAGGGAAAGCGCTGCAGTGTGGCCACACTGACAGCTACCGGCGCTGCAGTGTGGCCACATTTGCAGC
>NC_133769.1:321410333-321412132 GCF_003597395.2 Chelonoidis abingdonii
CTTTTTTGAACCCAGTTATAGTTTTGGCCTTCGCAGCATCCCCTGCAATGAGTTCCACAGGTTGACTGTACATTGTGTGAAGAAGTCCTTCTTTGTTTTGTTTTAAACCTGCTGCCTATTAATTTCATTGGGTGACAGATGGCTCCTGTGTTATGTGAAGGGGTAAATAACACTTCCTTATTCACTTTCTCCACACCATCATGATTGTATAGCTCTCTCTCATATCCCCCCTCCCCCTTAGTCATGTCTTTTCTAAGCTGAACAGTCCCAGTCTTTTCAATCTCTCCTCATATGGAAGCTGTTCTATATCCTTAATTATGGTCTTTCCCTTCTCTGTACCTCTTCCATTTAAAATATATCTTTTTTTTTTTGAGATGGGGCAACCAGAAATGCATGGAGTATTCAGGATGTGGGCATACCATGGATTTATATAGTAGCATAATGATATTTTCTGTCTCATTATCTGTACCTTTCCTAATGGTTCCTAACATTGTTAGTTTTTTTTTACCGTTACTGCAAATTGAGCGGATGTTTTCAGAGAACTATCCACAATGACCCCAAGATCTGTTTCTTGAGTGGTAACAGCTAATTGGACCCCATCATTTTGTATATATAGTTGGGATTTTGTTTTCCAATGTGCTGTACTTTGCATTCATCAATATTGAACTTCATCTGCCATTTTGTCATCCAGTCATCCAGTTTTGTGAGATCCCTTTGTAACTCTTCGCAGTCTGCTGTAGATTTAACTATCTTGAGTAGTTTTGTATCATCTGCAAATTTTGCCACCTCAATATTTACCCCTTTTTCCAGTCATTTCTGAATATGTTGAATGGCACTGCTCCCAGCAGGGCTGGTCTTAGACCAAATAGCACCCCTGGCAAGCAGTGTATTATTGCCCCCCCTCCATTTGTTAAACTTTTGAATACTTTATTTTTATTGCATTTGTAGTCCATTTCATGACTTTGATGCACAATTTGCATGCATGATTTATCCCTGTCATATAAGACGATAAATTTGATCGCTAAGATCTGTAAATCTATATTTATTCATGCCATATATAAGCAAATAAAAAAATAGTTTCATCTAAGCGTATAGAAATTTAATTTTAAGAATAACTGAAATGTACTAACATCAAGAAATTGAACTGTGCACCAACATTGGGTGGACAAACATTAAATAGTGTTACAGTTGGTGACAGCCTTAGAATATCAACTCCTAGTCCTTTAGTTCAAAAGGTCGTTTTTCTTGCCTTTGCCCTCACAAAATGAAGCACAGCATCAGAGAAATCCAAAGACTAGCCAATGGCCTTTTCAAGAGATAAGATAGAAAACCTTGTCAGTCTCTCGTTAGCCATAGTTGGTCAATAGAAGATGTATATTAATGAGCCTGAGCTTCGAAAAGCTGCGCTCACCACTCGCAACTGTGACTGGCAGTGTGAACAGAATCCTCAAAACTATCCATACATTAGACAAAATGTTCTTCAGCTCTGCATCATGAATCAGTTGGAGAACTTAAAGTGGAGAGTGCTTCCCATGTGGCAAAATGTGACAAATATTTTGTCCAATTCAACATAGAAGTCTTAACCATTGACATCTGAACATTCCCTGTGTCTCTGTCCAGTGAAGGTCCATACAACTGTTCAAGACTGTTTTCCTGTTGTGACAAAGTTCCTCCTCTACCTTAGTGGGTCCTGCGCTTATTGGCAGATTTGTTCACCTCAGTGATCTTCCCTTCTTGTGGAACCCACAGTTTGGGTCAGCTCCTCCTGTGTCTGATCAGGAGTTGGGAGGTTTGGGGGG
>NC_133769.1:321416141-321420072 GCF_003597395.2 Chelonoidis abingdonii
CCAGGTGCCTTGATTAACCTGGAGCAATTGCCATTTGGCTACCAGGGTACTAGGGATTTGTTTAGCCTGGGGCTAACATACATGTTTCTCAGTACTTTACTGTAGCCATCTGGCCTTGCCCCATCACACTGTCCACTGGCAGCTTACTAAGGTCAGACAAAACCCCCCAGGTCTTTTTGTAGTGCTTCATTTGTCTGAACCTTTCTTTAATGGACATTCCAGCACTGTCAACAAGAGAGCAAAAAACCCTCCCTCTTGAATTTTTCTTCTGAGCTTCCCATCACCTCATCTCTGCCCTCATAACCTAAATGTATCTTCTTCCAATGAATACAAGTTTCCTTGAAGGCAGAATCAACTCCTAAGTTTTCCGCCATTTCTTTGGCAGCAGAGATGGTATCTTCAAATCCATTCTCGCCGTAGGCCACAATGAAGTCAAGGCAGCTTCTCATCAAAGTAGTAGCAGTCGTGATGTCCATTGATTGAGTTTTTAATGCCTTGCTTACAACATTTACTTGGAACAGGATATCATGCCAAACCACAACTGGTTTGCCAGACTTTGCTCCTCATGTCAGATTCCAGCCTTAGCTTTACTCGACTGCACCAGTTCCATCAGGGCATCATAAGCCTGCAGTAATGGATCTTCTTTACAAACTACTCAGTGTAGGTGCTCACACATGATGTCATCAAATTTCCCAAGGAGTTCTACCAAACCAAGGAAATTACTGGTATGTTCAGTGAACAACTTATCCAACAAGCCCCGGAAAGCCAGATTACTCTCTGCAAGGAAGAGAATAATTGAGATCAGATGCTCAAGCACATTCCTTGAATGCACTGTTTTTATGTGTCTATGCATTTATTCTGCTTGAGCCTGAAGTCGACTCCATCCATTTGGAGTAGGCTGTAAAATGGCTAGGTGACTTTTCATGTTGGTTTAGAGCATCAGCTAAGTTATGCCAGTAATTGTACCTGGAAAGTGCAAGCAACAATTTAGCATTCTTGTCAAATATTTTGCTACAAAAACAGAACACCTTGTCAATTGATTTTGAGTACACTAGCCAGTGCCAATTCAGTTTCTCACATTCTCAAGCACTCTTTCACAGTGTGACTTTGAGAACTGGCACTTCTGCTTATTTACTGGAAATGCCATATCCTTGATTTTGCCTGGCCTGTTCAAAATTGTATTATCAATATTGGCACAGTTTATCGGCCATAAAGCAGGATCTGATATATCAATTTGTGGTGTGCAATTTTTCTCATTGCTGTTTCTGTCATCATGCAAGGCTGATTCTGCTTTATCGTTTCTCTCGTTTCATGTAAACCAGATTTTTCTTTGTTATTACTCTCCTTTTCATGTGAGTCGCATTCTTCTTTATCATCACTCTCCTTTATGGCACAAGGAAAACTGGACGATTCTCCGTTACTTTCCTCACATCTCCATTCCTTATCTTCAGGTAAATCTGCTAATTCTTTAGTATGAAGACTTCCATAATTCACGCTTCGCTCCTCAATTTCTTCTGCACTGAGATGATTGCTACTGCCTAATGCCCGGTCTATATTATTCTGTTTCAGATATTTTCCCATCACATTTTCCCTTTGCTGCAAACTAGATTGCAACTGAGCTTTTTGCTTCCTATACTGAGCTTTTGAAGGCTTCTTTGGGGGCATCTTTTATTTTCTATGGGAGAAAATAGACAGTATCATGGAGAGCAAAAGGCTATGTTCTGCAATCTTAGAAACTCATCAAACATTACATGTTAAGCATGGCAAAAGAAGTTACAGTATTTTTTTTATATTGTTGCTTAGGTAGAGGTTCAATAAATATCTATGTCCTTTATTAGTCACTGCTTACACTCTTCAAATCTTAAAACACAAGTACATTTTCACAATTACACAATAAAACAAGGCTCACAATATCGCAACTGCGCTCTCACTTCACTTCGTTCTCACTGACTGACTGGCGATGCCCCATCCCATATATACCCACAAGGGCATGGCTGACAACACTATAGAAAATTCAAGGAAAATGTTCTCAGAAAGTCTGGAAGTTTCCACAAGATTCCACAGAGGTCCAGAACATCCTAGGAGTTTAGTGAAAAATGAATCCACATATGGAATACCTGAAACATGTTACTCCAAACATTCTGTTTTCCTTTTTTTCGCTAAAAATAAAAACAGCACCCCTGGGTCGCCTGCCCCCAAATCCAACCCTGGGTCCCAGTACAGATCCTAGGGGACATCACTATTTACCTTTCTCCATTCTGAAAACTGACCATTTATTCTTAACCCTTTGTTTCCTATCTTTTAATCAGTTACCAGTCCATGAGAGGACCTTCCCCCTTATCCCATGACTGCTTACTTTGCTTTAAAACCTTTGGTGAGGCACCTTGCCAAAGGTTTCTGAAGGTGCAAGTACACTATATCCACTGGATCTAGGGTTGACAACTTTCTAATCGCACAAAACCAAACAACCTGCCCTGCCTCAAGGCCCTGCCCCTGCCTCACACCTTCTCTGAGGCCCCACCCTCGCTCACTCCATCCCCCCTCTCTTCGTTGCTTGCTCTCTCCCACCCTCACTCACTTTCACTGGGATGGGGCAGGGGGTTAGGGTGTGGGAGGGGGTGAGGACTCTGGCTGGGGGCCCTGGGGTGGGGCCAGAAATGAGGGATTCAGGGTGCAGGAGGGGGCTCCAGACTGGGGCAGGGGGTTGGGGTATGGGAGAGGGTGTGGGTGCAAGCTCCAGGTGGGAGTTTGGGTGCAGGATGGGGCTCAGGGCTGGGGCTGGGAATTGGAGTGTGGGAGAGGATTCAGGGTGTGGGCTCCAGCCGGGCAGCACTTACCTAAAGTGGCTCCCAGAAATGGCCAGCATATCCAGCTCCTAGACACAGGGGCAGCCAGGCAGGTCTGCGCACTGCCCGCGCCTGAAGGCACTGCCTACAACTCTCATTGGCCATAGTTCCCAGCCAATGATGGGTAGTGCTTGAGCCCGGAGCAGCGTGTGGAGCCTCCCTGGGCACCCCTGCACCTAGGGGCCACAGGGACATGCTGTCCACTTGTGGGAGCCGCATGGAGCCAGGGATCCTGCCTTAGCCCCACTGCGGCACCAACTGGACTTTTAGCAACCTGGTCAGTGGTGCTGACCGGAGCCACCAGGATCCCTTGTCGACTGTTTCAGTCAAAAACCAGACACAGGGCAACCCTAACTGGATCACCCTTCTCTGTATGTTTTTGATCCCCTCAAAGAATTCTAACAGATTGGTGAGGCATGATTTCCCTTTACAATAGCCATGCTCACTCTTCCCCACCTACGTGTCTAAAAATTTTATGCTTTACTATAGTTTCAACCAGTTTGCCTGATACTGAAGTTAGGCTTACTTTCATTATTGCCAGGATCGCCTCTGAAGCCCTTTTTAAAAACTTATCACATTAGGTATCCTCCAGCCATCTGATACAGAAGATGATTTATGTGATAGATTACATACCACAGATAGTAGTTCTGAAGGAACTAAAATATGAAACTGCAGAACTCTTGGGTAAATACCTTTAGGTCCTGATAGCTTAATACTAGGGCTGTCGATTAATCTCAGTTAACTCACGCAATTAACTAAAAAAAATTAATCACAATTAAAAAGTTAATCACAATTAATCGCAGTTTTAATCACACTGTTTAACAATTGAAATGTATTAAATATTTTGGATTTTTTCTACATTTTCATATATATTGTATTCTGTGTTGTAATTGAAATCAAAGTGTATATTATTTTTATTACAAATATTTGCACTGTAAAAATTATAAAACAAATAAATTGTATTGTATCTTTCTTTGATAGGATAACGAGTCTTGTGGATAAGGGAGAAGCGGTGGATGTGGTGTACCTAGACTTTAGTAAGGCATTTGATACGGTCTCTCATGATATCCTTATCGATAAACTAG